>NW_010234002.1:0-40211 GCF_000690775.1 Eurypyga helias | reverse complement strand
CCGAGCCTGTACTTGTGCTTAGACACTCCTAACATTTGAGGTCATACTGTCATTTGGATTGCTGAAATGATTCAAAATTGAGAGGAAGGAAAAAAAGCATATGTGCATACTCACCTGACTTGGTGGAAAAATAATTTGGGAAACAAAGAAAAGGTTGCTTTATTTTTTCCAGTTGTGAAAAGTTCGGTGAATTGATTTGCACCGCATCCCCTCAAACAAGGAAGTGAGTGGCAATCTATGATGCAGGATCTGAAACAAGCAGCCAGACTTAACCTTGCAGCTGGCAAAAGGTTCATATAATCACACCCTATGTTGTGCAATAGGCACTTTTCTAGGAGCACCGTATGTCTGCATGGGGGCCCAGTGATTTGGGGGGGCTTTGGACTGATTTTCAGCAGCACTTCCAAGGAAACATAGGAAGCTACTACAGGGACACTTTCAACACTTATGCTAACATCAACAGAATATATCTGGCTTTTCAAACTAACAATGTCAAAATAGTGACCAGAAAATCTGAAGGCAGTCCTGGATGAGAAAGATAGGATCTTCTGAGGTACAAAAACATTCATATATGTTTGAAAAAAATGTTACATAGGCAAAATAAAATATCCCTTGGGGATCTGATCAGCTACAGAGTCACGGGAAGAAAAATACTATTTTTTCAGAAATGTCAGTTTTCAAACTTCCAGGTACATTAAATATCTTGTTAACGTTTTTCATGTGTCTCTTGCATAACTTATTTTAACTCCTTCACTTTTATTTCTGCTTCAAATCTGCCTGACCATAATGTCTAAGTCAGACGGAGGTTTGCGCAGGTGTGCCAGGATAAAAACAGCCGGGCCAAGTAGCTTCCATGGCCAAGATAACAGCCTGGTAAGTATCTAGCTGTGAGGCCTTATGTTTAGGTCATACAACATCGGGTCTGTGAACTCTTTAAACTTCCATAATCTGGGTACATTGCAAAACCGTGTCTGTCTTTGACTCCTAAGGCACAGACTCTTGAGGGTATTTGTCAGAAATGGGATAACAGATCACTCTGGGCAGCAAAATTCTGCTCAGCCACCCAAAGAGACTGCTTCTTTTTGCCAAGTTCCAGTTTTTTGGACACTCATCAACAGCTTAGGACATACATAAGCACATATGGTGAGTGTTACAGGAGGTTTTCTTAACCCAGGCACTCCTTAAGCTAAATAGCACTTGTGGAGAAGATGTAGGCAAAACATGATTGATCACCTGCACACTTTCCTTGCCCTACTTCTCTCGTCACTACAGGATATGCTTAAGATCAGCTGCCCTTAAGTCTGCCTTTGGCTGAGAGCCTCTCCCCTGCTGTTGTTTTCTTCCTTTCAGTCAAACAGGAACCTCTTGGCAAGGAAACCACGCCCCTGAGTTGCTCTGCTGGGAGAGTTCCCATTCTTTGCCCTCTCCTCTGTTTGGAGGAGCCTGGGAAAACTAGTTTTCCCACCTAGGCATCCCCATCAGTATCCTGCTGTCTGAGCACCTACACAACAGTCCTCCCAAGCTGACAACTTGTGTTTGGTCCGGGTGGGGTGGGCAACACATGCTACACGCAAAGTACTGTGCAAATTACAACTGAAATAACCACGTCTCCACTGTAAAGATACTGCCAGGGCTCTCACCAGGCTGGGTGTACATATGCCTGAGGGTATCATGGTAGGGGTCTGCAGGGTAATTCAGTGGAATATGCATTTCACTGAGGAGGAGAGCAAGCAAGACAAAAACTTGGCAAATGCACATCGTCCTCATCCCCAGTAACCCCAGCAACCTACTTGCAGCATTCCAATTAAACTGATTCTCCTAAGGAATAATGAAACATCTCTTGTATCTAATCTTATGTTACAATATGGTGGCATATTTGTCTAATAGGTGCTATCAGTCATTCTGTAAGGAATTAAGTGTAACAGAGCATGACATTTTGAGTCTAATAAATACGATGGTAATTTAACAGAATTATTGTTAAAAAAAATACAGAGCAGAAGCTATAGCTAGAAAATTATGCTCTCTATGGTACAGAATTGAAGTTTTCCATTAAATATCATTAAGAAGACTCAGATATTGGTATCTGTGCTGTCTGAAACAGTTCTAAGAGGGAGACAGAAAGAGGAACTGACTTCAAAGCTCTGAGAGGGGGAAGGCAAGACTTGATCACAGAACTTCATCATCCTAGTTACCTATCTAGACTCAGATACAGATCTACACCAATTCTTACCTTCTTTTCCTCCAAGAAAATCTTCACAGACACAGATTTTGGTTTCTAACAGAGATGTATCCAGCTCATATATAGGCGTTTTATAATCAAATGTTGTACATTTCATATTCTACAATTATTTAAAAGTCTATGAAATTTCATTTTGTTTCATTATCTCTGAGGTTATTCCTTCAATATCTGCCCAAGCTGTCTCCACTAGTATTAATTCCCTTCATGTATATTTTCCCAGGACAGCTGTGGCCAAGATATGCTCAGCACAGACCTGCGTATCTGTGAGTACTATTCTCATATTTTTGTGGGTTTGTGTGCTAGAGCAAGGCTTCACGTGAAGCAGCCTGATAAATGACTACACACCTAAGGAGTTATTGTCTGGTTTAGAGCACACTAAGTACATCTGCTGTGTTGGCTACAGAAAAAAAAAAAAAAAAAAAGAAGACAACAGAGTTGTTAAGTAGTTTGTGGATCCCTCTGGGCTGTCAGGATCCTTCCTTGGCTTCTTGAGGCAGTGTCAGGGCAGCTTCGTGGCACGGGAATGATATAAAATGATCTAATGCTCCAGAGGACCTGGACCAATGTGTACAGCAGAAAAGTAGGTCAGAAAGGAAATCTCACTACTACTAACACGGCAGTGGCAGCAGTCCATTGTACCAGGCACGGAGTTTATGTAGGGCAGTGGCTGGGGCTACTTCACTCCAAGTTTCACAACCCACATAAGCTTGCTGCTAAAAATGCCTACCTGCTTTGCACAAAAGCAGGAACCAGTTTGTGCATAAATTTAGAGGAGCAAACATATCACCAGTATCCCAGTTCTGTGTTTGTGCTAAACTAAACATTTAAATATGATTAAAGAACATAGAAAAAGCTTTTTCTGTCCCTCATTCACAAAGGGTAATCTGAAACAGAGGCAGTGTCTTTAAAAGCATGACCAAAAATTCAGTTGGTAGTTATTCTTGGGGCTTCCTGCTCTTTGGCTCTATTTCCAGTTATTCCAGGGTTTCTACATGCCACCCCATGAGACTAAGGAGACCTTAAAAGGATGTAATCAGCTCACTATCCCCTCTGAACAAGATATAACTAATGGAAAGGGCTGTCTCAGTAGTCTT
This sequence comes from Eurypyga helias, assembly GCF_000690775.1. Classification (NCBI taxonomy): domain Eukaryota; kingdom Metazoa; phylum Chordata; class Aves; order Eurypygiformes; family Eurypygidae; genus Eurypyga; species Eurypyga helias. The sequence goes on along the minus strand of NW_010234002.1, from coordinate 36,878 downwards.
CCACATCTCTCACATGAAGGGTACATCAGCAGTGTAACCAGATAAAGTTGCACTGTTCCCTCATATTCAGCCACCAAAGACTAAAGAGAAAGAGGGACAGAAAGATACAGAAAACATTAGGTATGTCACAGAAGGTCCAACTCTTGTGACACACTGGGATTTAATTGACTCTGAGCCAGATCCCAAGACTAAGTATGGAGAAGTAGCTTAAAGCAACCTTAATTTACTTCCACCATATTCATCATTGTATCAGGGTGTTGGGACAGAGGAACTGGGATATTTTTCTTGCTTAACATATAAGCTACTCCTTGACTTCCACTGATTAAATAAACAGATTGCTTTTATAGACATAGTTTTATTCAGAGAACCAAAAAATAAAATAGACACTTGTCTTCTCTGCAGTAAGAATATTCACTCATCAGTAACAATGCCACCGGTCTTGCTGACAGTGCTCTTTCTTGGTCCTTACTTTTGATATGTTCCAGTTACCAGAGCCAACACCCGAGCTGATCCCCGAAGGCAGCAGCACATGCTTGGCAGTGGCAGTACCCGCATGCTAAAACGTATTTTGCAGGAACCAGAGCTTTAGCACATAGGTAAGTAACCAGTTTGCTGGAAATCCTCCCCTTAGATTTAGCAGCCTGTCTGGAAAGGGCTGATCAAACAAAAAACATGTCTTTCTCTAGTAAAGATACCAGGTAAAACAACATGGGGAAACATATGCAACTTAAGAAACCCTCTAGTGGATCATATGCACATTTATTTTAACATGAAGAAAGAATAATTCATTCTAAATGCTTTAGGTTGTGCATAAACTTATCCCAGGCCAGGAACAACAACAACAGCAGAAAATCAGCCATGGCCTCTGGTCCCAAGAGCAGCCCGTTCCCTGCCTTCAGGGTCTGCTTAGCAGAACGGCATATTTTCTAACTCTCCTAGGCCTGACCTTTAACTTTTAGCCCTCTACTGACTGTAAATGACTGGGCAGACAGGCAGGAGTAGTAATGGTAAGATTTTCATATCTCTCATTTATCACAACGGACCATAAAAGTTGGTGCCTATAAACAAAAAAACGTGGGGTTACCAGCTCCATTCCATAGTCATATGCTGGAGTTAACACATTCCCTACTATACTATTAAAAGGTAACCACATTTCTTTAAATCTTTTCCTGACCATTTTTCATGGCTTTAAAAGTCATGACGATGGCCCCACGGAGCATTGAAAGAGCAACATAAACACACTTTTAGAAGTGTTGTCTCCTATAAGGGATTAAAATAAGCATTGCAAACTCTTTATGCATGCAAGCATTAGATGAATATCAGAGACAAAAGTTTTAAGCAATAAGGAAAAAAGTTTTAAAGAAAATACTGACTCAAAGACCTGTATAGCTGCAACTTAATCAAGGTGGTGTACTAGTGGTGTCTGGTTAATGCTGTTATCTCTTCAGACAATTAAATTCTGTAAGTTCTTTTGATTTGACTTCTAAGAACTAAACATAACCAAATACTATACTGGATCCGCTTTTTAAGTCCTCTCTAAAGTGGAAAGGAGCTTTCAAATATATTTTGTCTTGGGTACACTTCATCTTTAAGTCAGATTCTTAGTGCTCTTTCACATAATTTTTAGATGTTACAAAACAATAAAGTTTTAATAATTGCCATTGCCACAGAACTTTGCTCAATATTTATCACTTTGTTTTGTAAACTCATAAATTTATATATAATGTTTAACAGCTTGGATCCCCATTACATTCAGTGTGCAAAAGCTCTAACAGAAGAGTTAAAATAAGAGTTTGCACCTCTAATCAGTGCATACACTAGTTCAGCTTTTATTTATCAACATAATTTTACACCCACAAATCTAAGGCAACTTCTCCATAGCAAGTCTTTTCATAGGTTAAAAATCTAGGAATCCATAACAAAATTCCTGTCAAGAGATGACATTGTGAATCCTGCCGTAACATGTGAATTTTAGGAGCTTACTACCGCTCATTACATTCACTAAAGAGTGTTGCAATTATGTTTACAGAAAATGCCTGAAATATCAGATTTGAAAACCAAGAAGCCTCAGTCAAGCGGGAGCAAAAAGAAGTTGTGCTAGTGACACATTTGACAGACAGGGCAGACACAAGCAGCAGGAAGCAACACATCTCTTTTGACAGAGACTGGGAGACAGGCATCAAATATAAAGTCTCAGATAATAAGCTGTCTAATCAATCAAGTACTTTTGGTATACTTTTGCACAGTTTCATTAGAGTATTAAAAAATCAGTCATCTCTTTTCAGTGGAAAAGATCAACAGAATCTGAGATGTCCTGAGTCAGCAAAATCAATATAGAGTCAAGGGAGCATAAAATACCCCTGTTAGCATCAGCTACCACAGACTTCTGCTCTCTGAGCTCTAAAATTCCTCTCACACTGATAAGCAAAGGAATATCTGTGTCATTTTCTGCCTGAAAGTAAATTCTCTCATGGTGATTGCACTATAGTGAATGCAGTGTAGTCATTCCATCACACTGCCAAATATGGCCATTTGGGATCTCCATGACAACAGCTCTCTCCTTACTTCTTTTCATTCCAGGGCTCCAGAAAAGGAAATGAAAACTGTTTCTCACCTCTGTTAACATCCAGTTTCTCAACTAAGTACAGCATAGAGATGGATGGTGGGTTTACACTCACAAAGGATGCCTTGATAATCAAAGGCAGTGAACAAACATCCATGCTAATAGACCGCAAGGCTTTTTGCAAAATATTTGAAGTCAGGTAAGAGCACTTAAAAGTCTTTGCTCATACACTTCAGAACAAATCCCAGAAAACAGTAGTTACAGGCTCCATTTCTGCTCCACTCTCCCTCCATGACACTTCGCTTGTGGCATACCACAAAACACATTTCTGCCTCCCATTCTGTTTGGAATAAACCATAAAAAGCTGCAGATTTCATAAGTCTGCAACAGAGCTTTAGAGATTTTGAGGTCATGGGGTCCTTGATTTAGCAAGCCCTTCTGGCAAAATGCAGACCACAGAAATTCAGCAGTTCTTAATAATGAGAGTGTTGAACTAAATGCCTCTTTTAGGAAGTTGTTTAATTTAGGTAAGTCAGAGATGGTACTCAACAGAAAAAAAAAAAGTAAAGGATTAATTTTCTTCTCAGCTAAAAATGTTACACTAGCTGGAAAGAAATTCCACTGAAGATCACTTGAACTTAGAGGGACTAATCCAGATTTACAATATTAGAAAGAGAGCAGAGTCTAGGAAGGACCTCTCTGGGCAAGTGTTTATGTAACACATTTGTCTTTTTAATGGCTGTGTGACTAGCATTAGTCAGTAGCAGAGTAAGTAATGTATACAACTGGATTTTGCTTAGCTCTGCGTGGAAAAGATGGTAATCTATACCACAGTATCTGCACAGGCAAGACATACATTAATACACACCTGTTTACCACAGATCAGCTGATGCAAAGTCAATTCATTGCAGATTTTAGTACCCTGCTAGGTTCTTGTTCCTTTTTTCCCTACTAGCTTCATAACCCGATGTAGCCAAATATTACCCTGAAATTGTTCTTTTTTCAGAATAGATCTGAGTTTAGTAGAAATTTGTTTTCAAAATACTTTGAAAGTAACTTTATATTTTTATTTTTCCACTAAAAGGCTGTATTACAGAGAAAAATCTATACAGATGTCTTACATAATAATGTCTAGCTTTCCTAAGTCCTGAGTATGGTTTAGATCAAGGTGCACTTTCTCTACTATGTGTTTGAGGAAAGCTGCCAATGAAAAATCAAGGTGATATTCTGAGAATAGTATTTCATTCTGTGAGTAATATCTGGAGTTTGCACAGTGACTGTTGTGGTCAGGTAGGTAAAGCACACGCAGAGCAAACAGATGAAATGCAGGCACGTTCTTATGGAAAATGTGACTTCTAATTTCTACAATGTCTAAGAGCTTCTGCAATCAGGATTTCCAGGAAGAGCTCATTCTCCTAGATCACTAAAATCTAGTAACATCTTTAATTGAAAAAATTTCATAAATCAACTTAGTTGCTGTGTTTTGGGTGGCAACTCTATAGATTGCAGAAGCAGGGCAAACTAGGGAAAGCTAAAATTTTTATTTATGTCAATATACTTCTAGTCTGGTTTTCCCCAGAAAAAATAGTTTGCTACTAAATGTAGTTAGAAGCATAGAGTGACCCTTGCATTACAGCATCTGAGGGCACCACAGTGATTAATTTTATCCTCTCCAGTGCCTTTGAAGTCGAGATAAATGAGTTGTCTAAGGTCATATAAAAGGCTGTGGTTGAACTGGGAACAAAAGTCAAATTTTTTGGTGTCTAGACCTCTGCTTTATCTCTGTAATAAACCTTGGTAGCAAGAGGAGACAAGGAAAAAGCTGTTTAGAGGACAGTTGGTTACTTTCAGAGAGAGAAAGCCAAGAGAACAGAGAAAGTAATTTCTCCATATGAGACACTTTTAAGGCCAGTCACAATTATTCCCTTCCCTGGAAAACAAATAGATAAGAATATGAATACTTTTGGGTTTTTAATATTTAAAAAGATTGTAAATCTTTTCTCTACATTGTTGAACATGTTTTCCCCAAAACTGTCCAGTTTGGTATAGTGAAATGACCTACTGTTTATTCTGAGAAGAATGGAAGGCATTAGGCTATAATATAAGCAGAAAATATTTTAAACATTTTTACTAAATTTTGGTGAATGGATAAATCTTTCTGAGAAGTAAGATTTATACTGCTTCTGCTTTTGAATGTGAAACAAGCTCTTGGACTGTATTACTGTCATTTTGTATAATTTTTTACTTTTATATGTTTTCCATAATTCCAATACTAGTAAAAAATATTAAAACCCCTTTCTTTTCCAAGAAATATTATAAAAAAATAATAAAATTGGATAATAAACCTCCAAATGAATTTATCTAACCATGCAAATTATAAAAAAATGTATTGTCATTTGTATATGTTTGTATTTTATTATTTTTGACAATACAACTTTATATTTTTTAGGTCTTTGAAGAACCTCCTAAACATTTATTTTAATGTGGGCTTTATTTATTTATTTATTACGATTTTAATCCAAAGGCTAATCTGAAGATAAACAGAAACAGTTCCTTCGCTTTAATGGATTTTATATCAGTCACCAAATCTTCTTTAATTTCTAGATATTATAAAATAAAATCTCTGTACATGTTGTTCTATATAATACACATAATTGTATGAGTAAACATTTTAAAACTGATACGCAGCATGCTGAAAGCACCTACCGTGAAACAGAAGGAAAAAAAGACTCCAATTACTACTTCCTAAGAAAATATTTTTCAAAACAACAGGTGTTAGCAAATGAGTGAAATGTTTTTGCTTACCTGTAATTATATTAAATCTATTTTGAAGATAAAAAGTGTATGTATGAGTTAAAAGCAAACCAGGAGGCTGCACAAACTTAGAACAAAGATGCAAACCTGATAGCAAAGGTTTTATTCTGCAATCCCTATAAGCACACCATAGTAGAACTAAGAAAGAGGTAGTTATCTCACTATTGCCCCAGTAATATTAGAAACTTCTTTGTTTCCTTTTTTTTTAATTGAGATATGTGATTACAATGTGTAGGCCATGATTCTGCAATCCTGTTTTAGTCATGAACTTTATGTCTTTGACTAAACTGGGATTTAAGGTTTGAATTGATTAATAATCCACCCTATCAAATGAAGTATCTACCTTCTAAAAATCCTATGTAAGAAAAACTATAGCTTGGATGTATTAAATAAATTGAATTAAATTCTGAAACAGAATCTAAGTTATTACTAATTTCATTAACTCAAGTGTAGACTATTAATTCTAAGTATTTTTATTCTAATATCACTATTGTAAAATCTGAGGAAGATACTTGCAAAATTGGAATTATAATTCATAATTCTGTTTTAGATTTGTAGTTAATTATCACTTGTTCTGCCAAGCTATGAATTGTACAAGTATATTACAAAGTGAATCAGTTCCCATTTCAAAAATTTTCAGTCTTGCAAAAACTGAAGTATTTATACTGCTGTTTTGCGTTTTGTTTTTTTGTTTTTGCTTTTTTTTTTCATTTTTCTTCTGAACAAAAATGTGGAAAAGTACTGTGAGAAAAATATCTGTCCTAATTTTCTTTTTCTTTTCCTTCACTCTTCAGACAGAATAATTCACATCAGTCAGGAGGGATGAGTGTAGTTCGGTTTAATTGTTTACAAGACTTAGTAATTGCTTGATTTCTTGACTGCTTTAAATAAATATTGTCACTTGGATTGTCATCTCTCTTTATCCATCTTTTCGTCAACAGAGGCAACTGAGAATAATTATTGAGCCAGACTTGTCTTTTGTCTATCTCTACTTTGACCTTAATTACCCAAATGAGCCGCTATTTAGACACATCATGCTACATTTTGCTACTTGCTAAAATGGACAATCATATGGCACTTCCATGCTTCTCTTTTCTAAAGCTATTTAAAATAGATTAAAAATCTGTAGGTAAGCCCTTTGCACTATTACATTCCTGACATGTCACTTCAAGTGTCATTTTCCATAGCCAATGATTCAGGTCTATTTCAGTAGTTCTGACAGCAACAGGTTGGGAGCTGACATGAGCCACAAATATCTATGAGCAGAAAGTATGCTTGAGTTCACCTCAGTCATGTCAAAAGCAGAAATAAAGAAACAGGAAACTGAAATTAGTATGTATTTATACAAATATCAGAGCAGACTTTATGAGAATTTTAGCTCAGATTCTCTTCTTGAATGTTTTCATGGAAGGGTATTTTGTTTCAGACTCAAGAAGAATGAGATTTATGTGGTTTCTATGTGCATTTATTCACTGCAAACATTTCATTGACATGTATGTTCTTTAAGATACTACCCATATACACTCCTGGTGTTATTTCTTCATATCTATATGTCCTTTCAGGAAACTTAATCTGTGTTCTGAGTGACCCTTATTTCTTCAGTTTTACAAAAATGAAAACATTAATCATCTTAGTAGGTTTATGAGACAATATATTGGCCTGCAAAGCTGTTTTTTAAATCCAGATGTCAGCTATGTGCACCAGCGTTCCTGCAGTTGGAAAGAAAGGCAGAAATAAAAAAGAGAATAGAAGAATACATAAATAATAGCCTAAACTCTAGTCAAGGCAAGCACAGATTAAGCAGTTCATTTTTCATACATATATGACTCTTTTTCCCTTTCTGATGAATAACCAAAATAATTTAGCACTTTGCTTTGGTACTTCAAAACTTCATCAGTTACCACACATCACTACTTCAAGAATATGTATTTATGAATACAGTTATAAATAACATTTTCAGTATAGCTTTTGAAAATAATTCAGCTCTTGGGCTAAGATAGATGTAGTAAAAAAATTGTCACAGTAGTGTGAAGGAAGGTTTCAGGGGCAGTATCTGTTAGGTATATTTTAAATTTTTGAATGGTTTCATTTTTCAACAGTTCAATGGTGTAGTCCTATGGAAAAGTGCTGTAAAATTTAATAAGGAAATGCAACATTTAAGATTCATAAAAATGTCAAAGTACTCAAACAAAACTAGAGTGCCCAATACAAAGCAGAATTCATTCTAATGGTGAAAATCTTCTCATAATTTTTCCAAATGTATGCTGCTGGAAATCATCTGGCCTTAACAGAATAGATACACCACAAAGAACAGAATTTGACTGTCTTTGGATATATTTTACTGTAAGCTTTCTGCAACAGAGTTTTATTTTCTTATGTATTTGGAATTATGTCATAGTTTGTTCTCCATATGTCAACATAATCACCATAGGAGTTTCATTTGTATCAGTGACTTTGGTCACTGGAATTACTCAGGTAATTAAATGTCTTGCAAGAAGTGGCTTTCGAGATCCAATAAGCCAGTGAAATATTCATGCTATCTTTTTAACATGGAAAATATCAATGTATCTACATAGTGTATTGTTTTACTTAAGCTAAATAAGAAAATTGCAAATGCCTTAATATCATGCAACTATTTATACTTTTGATAATGTGCTTTGGGATTGTTACACTTAATTAATTTCTTCAGGATCTTAATCTTGAGGCAATAAACCTGTCAGGTGTCAAAAATGAAAATAGGACTTGAACAATCCATTCTGGACAAACTAGAATAAGTGATTTTTGTTTTTTCCTTTTTCTAAGTTTATTTAATCTTGATGATTGAAATTTCTTCAGTTATGCACACATTAATGAACAACACCAGAATGATGTTTAGCAATCTTGGAAGTCAGCACATCTTTTATTGTTCTGTTCAAGCTTTTCTGTCAGACAGTGATTGCCTCCAATGATCCAGTTTGGTACATTTCTATGATACCTAAATCACTGTAATGAACTAATGATGCTGTATAAAATTTTTCCTTACCAATAGTAAAGACACCTCCAGCTAAATGTCCGATAACAAGCAAAAATCCCTTTCCTATGCCTAGGAAAATCGATAGACAAGATAGGGGGTCCCATCAATAAGGACAGTAAATGGTCATACAAGTATTTGTACAATTTATCTTTGATGGTCATCTCAATAGGTATTTTTATGGTCACATACTAAAGTTGTGTATAAATGGGCTGTGGACAGCATAAGTAATAACCTTATAAACGGCGAGCAGTAGTAGCACAGGTGTCCCAAAACACTATGCACTCCATGCGATCTTAGCACAACCACCTTATTATCATCATACTGACTTTCCTACTCTCCACTCTCTTTTCTGCTCTCTTAAAGACCATTAATAATAAAGGTATCTTACATCCTAATTTAAAAGTTACCTGTGTTGCGATGTGCATGTTCAGGCAACTCCCCTATGGTGAAATGGAGGGCAGAGTGAAAAAGCACGATTGTCCAGGAAATCACTTCAAGGATATCAAAAGGCATGTTTTCCATGAAGACTGTTGCAAATGGGGAGCAATGTAATGCCAAAGTAAGACGATTCATAAGCCTTTTTGAGCTGCAGTAGCGTGAAATGATCTAAGAAAGCATGATGGTATGACTCTTGTCACAAAATGAACTTAATATGCTGAGCTGCCTAGAGTAACCTGCAGCTGCTTGGTCTCATTTACTCCTCCCTGTCCTGGTATTATCAACATTTACCACAACTAGGATTGTAAGAACTGACACTAAAATGTCCAAACCATGCAGAAAATATACTTTGGTATTGCTTACCTTGGTCTCACTTGAAAATACGCATGTATATTAACCATAGTAAATATGTGTATGTCACCACGTAAAGGGAAGCAAGGCCTGTTCCTTTCCTTGCAGCAGTAACTGCTTTAAAGTCATACTCTACCTGCACAATGGTGGGGCTGACAGTCCTTTACCAATAATACTAAAGGCACAAAAAGCACTTTCATAAACATAGACTGACAAAGACTACAATGAAAAGATGTTGTGGGTTTTTTCTGAAATATTTTTCCATGTATCATGTCCCCCCTCTGGTAATGAGGTATTTCCTTCTCTGTTTCTCTTTGCATCATCAAGCATACTGCAACAGAAACATTTAAATTCAGATTCACATGGAACAATCTTAAAACTGGCTAGGAAAGGTTATTCTGAGAGGAGTTAGTTAGCAATTTCAAGATTTTAAACAAGCTATTAAGCAGGACTAAAGGCATTGTTTCAAAAGGACGCAAATAAAAAGTTAGTGCATTTATGTTTCTTGTTTCCAGAATGTTCCTTAGTTTTTTCCCTCATGTTATATTAGTTTTGTGACTCATTTCCTACATGGGATATAGAACAAATAGAAGACATGATGGTTCTCTTATGAAAAGAAACAAATTGCCAGCTTCAGCCTTCATAAATTTTACTTTAATTTGAATTATATTTACATGGTTCATGGCAAGTACAAACACCTCTGCATAGTGCAAGATCGAAGTTTCCACTGAATATAAAACAGATTCTGTTTGCATAGGACCAGCCCAAAGAGTTGGACATTTCCATGGCTCCAGCACTGCCAGAACTTACCTCTACTTTGCCAGAATTTACAATGACACTACAGACACCTTTGACACTTACACAGAACAGCCCAATCATCTCTCAAAATCTCACACTTTTTCATTTTAAGTATAGACATTGTTGAGATATTTTATTAAAGAAATTTTAAGGATTTTTATATAGAATTTTTAGGTAACTAGGTTTCACAGAGAACTAATGAAAACTTTACATTCAGTAGGTTATTCTGTAAGACTTCAGTGATGGACATTCTCATATGCTGCAGCATAAGAGAAAATGGAACAATGTGTTAGAATGGCCAAAGGTGTTCATTAAGCAGAGGAAAGAAATAATAATAAAAAATATTAACACTGTAAGCAGAAGGATCTGTGCAAGGACTTGTGCATATCTTGCAGTTGTTGAAACAAAGTCTATGACATTTAGTCTAGCTTTTAAAATGATGAAGACGAACACACTTCTAAGGACAGTAATAAAAATTATTTTCAGTTAGCTTTTTATTTTCTCTATTAAATTCTGTAAAATAGCTCAGGCCCCTATTCTTCATAGGGGAACTATTTCTCATATATATCAAAATACATAAGCTTGTTTTGGTTAAGAAAGAATGGAGGGACATTTAGAGGGAAAGTACTGCATGACAATGGAAAACACACCACATTTGAAATCAGTCTCAATGCAATTTGGAAAAAAAGACCATCACCACCTCAGGCAAAGAATACTGAAGACACAATACATATCTGAAACTAATTAAAAAAAGAGGTCAGAGAAGTGATCAGATATAAATTTCCTTGGAAGGAAAATAGCTGTTGAGATTTAAAGGCACTTCTTTAAATGGGAATATTTTTTTAAATTTAGTTGTCATGGTTTTCATCTTTCCCTTCCCTAACTTCAGTGCAGAGTGTTCTTTCAAGAGACAACAGGAAGGCAAAGCCCAGCCCCATGGTTTTGTATTAGCCAGCTCACCACCCTACAGGCATCCCAGCCTAGACACCTCTAGTGTTCTTTTCCTGGGCTGGCAGCAGAAGCCTGTCCAGGCTAACGTGCTCCCCCTGACAAAGGGAGCACTCGCAGTGTGTGGACGCTCAGCTGAAGTGGCCTTTATGGATGAGGGGGTACTTCTTTGCCTGGAAGGCTGTTGTGAAATGGACCTTTGTGAACAGTATGAGCACCGAGACAAGCACTGACAGGGGTTTGCACCACCAACACACATGGACTGTGTCTCACATCACCTTTCCAATTATTTTTCTCCTCCAAACAATATTGCCTCAGTCTTGCTTTCCTCACCCCCAATCCCTAGTACTCCCCTTGCAGGCCCTAATATCTTGTTGAAATAGTGCCACCGTCTGTTTATATCGCCATCTGGCCAGATTAAGGTAGGTATTAGGACATCAGCAGATGAGTCAGGCTGGGAAGGCTTAACATGTTAACTTATCGGAAGACTACTAAACCATTAAAGCATGGCTGTGTGTGCTGCAGAGATGCCCTTCTAGAACACCTTCAATACTAGAGTTTGTGTGCACGCAACTGTAGAGGATGAAAAACAGCAATTGCCTCTCTCATGAGACAATCATTGCGTGGAAGGTTACCAGACACTCACAGTAAGGCCATCCACATAAAATAGATAATACCAATGGGCACTTTGAAATAAGTTGTGCTGCAGCGGTACAGAGAATAAATACCAAGACACGGCTGGAGTCCCAGTCCACTCAATCTGTGCAGTGTTTTCTCTTTGCTGCAGCAAACGCAACACCACCCCTTCCACATTCCAAACTGCCCTCTGGGGTGGGACACTGGCCTTAGGTGGAAGCAGTTACCTTGGTAATTAAGCTTGTGGGTGGTACACTTTGCACCAGCATCAGAATGCTACAGAGCAGAAATCACAGGTGAATTCAGGTGGGGAGAGAAGACGAACCATGGTCCAGTGTGAACCTGGAGCTCAAAGGGAAAGGTGGTTTAACTTCTGGATAATGGGGCCCTCAGGCTTCCCTTCTCCAGTCAGTAGGCAACGGCATCTCTCAGTGCAGGTAGCTTGAGCTGAGTAGCAAGGAATATACGATCTGAGAATACTCTTTAAGAAACACAGACTTGACAATCTGGGGTCAATATCTCAGGAAATTCTCTCCTGACTGCAGCTGGTATAGTTTGTCTATGTACTCTAAGCTGCATATATATATAAACCGTATAGTTGTTCCTTGTGGACCCTAACATTTCTAGGTGGCAGAGCGGTCAGAGAGCACAGAAGGAGGGAGGGTGCATGCAAACAGCACAACAGCTTCTCCATGAGTGGCCAAGGGGAGAAGGGAAGACAGAGGAAATGTTGAGGGGCCACATGATTTCATGGAAAGCATTGGACTTCTGATTTGGAGCTGTGCACAAACTGTGCACATTAAGCCTATTTAAATACATGACATTTTTACTATTGCCCTCGGTCTCTTTCCTATTGTTTTACAATTAGCTCTTGTTTTCCCATCTTTAATTAAACAGTAAGCTGCTTAGGGCACCATCATGACTACTCCTATTTATACAATGTTTGGCACACAGACTTTGAGTCATTGCCAAATGTGGAGAGAAAAAAAAAACATAAGAGACCAAACTGTTATAAAGTAAGCTCTAACTTAGAAGTCTATTATTCTAGACTATATAAACTTTGGGTATTTGGCTCTGAAAAAGTAAAAGCAGAGAAACTAGTGGAAAAACAATCAGTAGAGAAAAAAATATAACAATGTATACAAATGCCCAGGGAAATGGAAACATAAGCAGGCAAGAACAGCCACATTAGATAGCCCATCCTTGGAGCAATAAGGCAGCACAATGCATGCAGGTGTCTTATTAAAGGAAGCCAAGTAATTACTATGCCTTACAATAAAACAAAAATAAACAGTCCCTCTGACTCTGTTCCCCTGGATCCTGACAGGGAGCAGGTTGTTCTGGAGTTTAAGGAGCGATCCGTGCCCTTCAATATATTTTGAATCTCTAGGTAGGGTGCAGGACCTATATCACGTACAGACCTTGACTTTCTGGAGCAGTCCTGCATCTGCAATCAGCACAAAATTACACAGATGAGATCAGAAAAAAAACATGTAATTTCCTATGTTGTTGCTAGGCTTTTTGCTCAATATTATCATTCCACTGTCATCTGCCCTCAAGTAGTGCTAAAAAACTTTCATCTAGCTGAGCATTCACTGTAGACAAGGCTCTAATTCACGCCTTCAAACTCCTTTTAAATTCTTATCTTATCTGGTTGATTTTATTTATGTTTGGTGATACAAATCTTAGTCCCACTCCAGCCACGTCCATATTTTGTTCTATAGATCTAACCTCTGCACAGTCAGTATTTTTATCTCTTTACTGCTCTTGCAAGAATAGCACATGAGGATGTCTGAAAAAAAAATTTGTGATGTCAGTAACTTCACATGAAAGACCAAAAGATGAAATAATACCCCTTGATTGAGGGGACGACAGGCAGGGGGAAATGTCCCAAGCAGACCCCAAACAGGTCATTGACACTGAAGGATGAAGACATTATACAGTATTCCATTACCTAAAATTATGACCTTTACATTAAAGAAAGAAAACACCTTAAAAAAAAAATATCAAAGACAAAAAGGCAAAAAAAGAACACCTCAAAACTCAACATCCACAAGTCTGAACATGGGCAGCTGTATGTGAACATTTTATATTTCTTAACTTCTTTGATTTGTTTTGGAATATGTTACTACCATTTCCACAGTAGTGACCTCATCACTTAGCCTTAGCAACCGCTGCTGTGCTGACCGATGAACAGCACAGAGATTGCAGGGTGCATGTAAGCATTTGACTAGGAGAGTAGAGAAAGATGACATGCTCCAGAAAAGCTTTTTCCTGGACCAAGAGTGGATAGTTATGGCAAACAGATGGAAGGAATCACATCCAAATCACAGTGTGTGACCTATCTCAGATAGAGTCTCCTTCTTGCGTTTCATTTTGGCAATGCTTGAGTATCCCTGATGCCAACAGAATGTTCCTGAGCTGCAGATCTTGTCAGCAGGCTCCAAGTTGCAGTCCTCCCCCTTTCAGGACTTAATGGACAACATAGGCCAGCAGTAAATAGCGACTTGAAACTTAGGCAAAAAGTAACATAACAGAAAAAACAATCCAAGACTTTTATTCCAAAGTCAAGGAAACCCATTTTTTCCTTCCAGCTATGTGACTGACTTGGTTTCACATTGGCCAGACCAGGCGGCTGTCTCAAGGCTCTTAAAATCCAGAGATGGAAAAGAAAATGAACTCTGAATAGGGTTGTGCCCCACTGTTAATCTCCCTAAATCATACTCTTTCTCTGTTTGACAACAGCTTGACAACACCCCAAGTGAAAAATGGAAAGACTCAGAGCCCCACAGAGATTTGCTAACAGAGGGATGGGTCAGAAAGATGGGAACAAAGACTACCAGCACAGCAGCTGGTATCTGAAGGACTGAGTCCTGCGCTTATGAGAAGCCTTTGGTTATTTAATACCTGTTTCCTAGAAAGGAATCACCACCCTTTGACAGCCTGATAAAATGAAAAATAAAAACTGGAAAGAAAAATGAAGGAAGGGAAAGAAGGCAACTTAGTAGCAAAATCTCAGACTGAACTCATCCTGTGTGGCCTGTCTTCTTTTGTGCGAGTAAGGAAGAGAAACCATTGCACAGAAAAATGTCATTGACATTAATAGTCAGGAGGAGAGTAACACAAAACATTCACAGTGAAGACATTTGAAATTTACAGTCTTTGAGAGTGCCAGAAACTACCGCCCTTCCCAGTTTGCCATCTCCGCTCCTCATGCGAGCATCCCCCAACCTGTTTCAACAAAAGGAAACTGGGTTGCCTGGAACAGCCTGAGAAGCAGCTCTTCTTTGTCAGCCCACGCCGTTTTGAATGAAGTGGCTTTGGGTACAATTGCACTAACAGCTATGCCAGCAGCCCAGGAAGAGCTGCAGCCTTTGTGGAGGAGGAGAAGTGATAACAAGCAGCTTGAGAAGGCAACCTCTTCAGCACAGATGCATACAGACTCACAGCACATGTGACTGCAACCAGAACCAACAACTTTTTCCTTTCCATTCTCCTATTCCTGCACAGCTATTTTGCTCTTCTTTTTGGCTGTTCTTACCTGCGTCGGACCTGAATGCTTGTCTGCCTCGGATATACAGTGAGGATGTGAAGAACACTTTTTTCATTTTGCTCTGAAAGCCGTACTTACCTCAAATTATATCAAAACTTGTCTGTCTGTGGTACGTACAGCAATCTGTCATCTCCAGCCAGAGACCCCTCCTAGCCCAGAGGGTTGTGGCTGAAGATGCGGTCTTTTCGCTCTGGCTTAGTTCTGGTTTTGTCCAGTGTTTGACTTACGTCAAACGTATTTGCAGCCACTGAAACAGGAAGCAAACCCTACCTCTCCTCCCATGCTGCTATACTAAAGCCCCTTCCCTGAAAATGAATGTGTCCCTGACTGCCATGGAGGTCTGTACCAGGTATAACCCCCAGAGACCGGATGGGGGTTATTCCAGGAGATGCCTGCTCTGGGGTCAAAGCCCCTCTCCAGGCTGAGTTGGCCAGTGCCACTGGACCCACACACCAGCTGCATCAAGCTGTGGTCAAACCAATATGGGGGGCTACTGAAGGTGTCCATTCCTGAATCACCAAAGAGCTTTGTCTGGCTTTCTCCTGCTCCTTTATTCAGGGTATTTCTGAGCCTGTGGAGGAGCCTTGGGTTAGGCACGGGGCAGTTTCTGTTTATTTTAGATGACCCTTTGTGAATTCTATCTGGTCCATGTTATTTCAGGAGTGTGATGGTACTTGAAAATGGGGTGGTCCTAGTCATACTCAGAGACTCAGACACTAAAGTCCTCCTAAATCCTCTTTTAGTCACTGTAAATTGCTGTAAGTTTTTCTGTGATGGGGTCTGTTTCTGACTATGACTTTTTATACTGCAAGAACAATGGGATTCAGATGTGGGGGAAGGCCTGCAGGGACTACAGTAATACAAATAATGCATTAGTACGACATGCTGCTTGGAGTGTGAAAACCATAGCATAAAACCCTGACAACTACATTTGTTTGCTGTTCTGGCGAATAAAACCAGTTGCAAACACAGAAAGTGGATGCATGTGCACCTGAAGCAAAATTGCCTCTCAGCCCAAGAGACGACTATTGGAAACCGGTGAGTGGTGTCTGCCAAGTCACCGTCCTGAGTGAGCATGGCAAACTGCCTTTCCCACATACCTCCCTCAGGCAACAAAAGAGATGGATGCCAGAATTTTTGCTAGCTTGGCATTACACAAAAGGCCCGTGGGGTGGGTACAATGGAATTTAGGCTGGGCAGGGAGGCAGGACGCAGCAGCATGAGTCTCCAGCAAACAATAGCAACAGCAGGATCAAAACAGCAGGCAGAAAGTATATGCACAATTACCAAAACAAAATATCTGGAGCTACAAGGGCATTACATCCTCAGCTGTGTCCCCAAGCAGGATCCCACTGCTGTTAACGTAACTGCTACTGAATCAGACGTGTATTTCACACAGTGCAATGCATATTATCCAAAAAGGAAGGTGAAAAACAGAGGGATTAACCTAAGGCAATAAGTTCCAGTCATTTCCTCCAGGTTAACAGGCCATTAAACCAGCCAACGTCCAAACTTCATCATGAAACAGAGGCAGAAACATTAATGCACAGAACCAGCAGGAGAGAAATTCAGGACGGTTGACAGAAAAAGCAGGTAAACATACATTTGAATCATAAGTGCCCAAATGAGAAACAGAGGATAAAAAAAGTCATCTAATTTGTACGGAAACCTGCAAACATAATCCTCCCTTCTAGAACAGAGGAGGACAAAGGGATAAAAATGGTTTCTGCTCTCTGTCTTGACTGTATAGGAGATAAATGTAAGAGCTAGTTGGAAAACAGCTGATTTGTTTTGGGAAACTTTCAGGAAGGCAAAAACATGTATTTAAAATATTTCAAATAAAAATATGAGCACCTTCTTTTCTCAGCGTTCATGAGAAAAGCATTTCCAGTTTTAAGTCTTCTGAACAGCACATGCCCTGTTTGAGATCTGATGTTTGCCCCACCTTTTTCATATTGGCATTGAGGTGAGAGGAAGAGAGAAGGAGCAAAGTGAAAATGTGGCAAGTAAAAATAAGACATTTATTTTTTGCAAAACTGAATAATTTTGATGGAAAAGGACTGAAGAGAGAGGGTATACTGTGCTGGAGGGGAAAGCCCTGACCTGTAATGTTGACCATAGGTCTAGCAGTGAATCAGCGGCATCTTGGTTATCAGGGTTAAGCCACTTTACCAATGTGTTCACACACAGGTAGTAGCATGCAGAACAGACTGCATCCCTGTCAGTTTGGACTGTACTGGCATTCCACATTACACCACCAGATGACAAGAAAAGGACCAAGAAAATCTGCCTAATTTTTGTAACTAGCCAAAATACTTTGCTAAAATCCTTTCTTCAGCATGATTCTTTGGGTCAGGGTTTTGTGCTCAAAACAGAAATAAAAGGTTTTATCCATTTGATAACTTTCCATATTTGGCATAGCTTTTAGAGTTTGACCTCTCCTTGCTGCCTTCTCAGGACATTTTCTTGTATGTGACACATGCTCCCGAAGTTAGAAAACACCTAAAAGCCCAACCTGAATAAATGGAGCCTGTCTATACTGTGTAGATGACCAATACTTAGCCCTCAAGTACTACATGGAAGCTTGAATAGGGAATTGAATGATGTTTAATTTCAGGGAGACCTTGCAAATAAAAAGGCCTTCAGTGTATACAAAAAATTACACATGCAGCTACTTAAAAACATTTCCCACTCCTCACAGTAGAGCAGTTCAGGTCTGCCAGCATGGTACTTCCCAGCTTAACAAGTGATAGACATAGAATAGCTTTCAGTCGACTCACAGAAGAAAATTGTCAAGACTGAGGACAGAACATGCTATACATTTCAGAAACAGCTGCCTGGTTTGATTTTGGTGTTAGGTAGTTAGAGAGGAGATTTCCAAAACCACTCATGTCACTGTTAAGCAAGAACCTTTGGATGGAAATGGAAAGTGAGTTTTACAATCTTTTCACAAATCCCATCTTTATGATTCTTACATGTTAGTTTCTCATTATAATTGTAGAGACCAGAACCCTTAAGCAAAACAGCCATGACTTTCCACAATTTTACCTGGTTCGCGAAGAGATAAAATACCCTTATATAAACCAAGACGGAAACCCCTGACATGAATCAGTCAGTGAATATCAGCTTCTGATTACAGAAGAGCAAGCGTGAGTCAGTCCTCAGTGTTTGTTCACTTGTGTTTGAGCATTTGGTCCTAATGTGAAACTATCTTTCAGCAGGGTCTGTTACAAAAGGGAACATGACAGATTTAGCAGGAGCTTGGTGCAATGCTCTGCTGCCGAGACATGACAGCCTGCCAGCAATATTCTTTTCTGCAAGCTTAGCAGGCACAATAGCAGAGTAACAGTCGCTGGTAAAAACTAACAGGCAATTCCTTAAGGCCTACCTGGCACTTACTTCCTAAACTGGCCCACAAGGCTCATCAACTCAAATATCTTTTCATTGCTTTAGTGCCTGATGGCCAAGAAAAAGTTAAGAAAATATAAATAAGCAACCAAAGTAGCCAGGAATCTCAATCTGTCTTGTGGGGGTTTTGTTTGTTTTCACTATACACAATTAAAAAAAAAAAAGGTTTATTAAGAGTTTCTGTGATATTCCAGATGTCAGCAATTAATTCCCCAAAATCTGCTGAAACGTTAAAACTTCTTTCTGATTAAGCACTGGGGTCAGCACTAAACTTGTTCCTGCAGTCTCGAGCAACAAGTGAAAAAAGCTCTTACTCAGATCTGCTCTGCCATGTGACTCATCTAATCTTGACATTTTCCCAGCAGCTGGAAGGAAAAGTGAAGCAAAGGCTCATTCTTCAAGAGAGAAACTCAGCACATCGTTTTGAGCAGGCAGATGGTCGGTTCTTTCTAATGATTTTTGTGCTGATGCTCCGCTCGGGTTTATGAGCACAAGCCCAGGGCAAGGGGCGGGTGGGAGAGGGGGAGAGGAGCTGCTCCCGGTTACAGAGTAAACAGAGGGTAAGCAGAGGATTGACCACTTTGCCTCTCAGCTGGAGCCAGGCTGATTGCTGAAACCATTAGAGTAGCAGCCCTGGCAGCAGGCGGTTCTTCAGCCTCCAGGCCACCATAAAACAGGAGCTCCTTTTTTCCACAAGAAGAAAAGGCCAGTGTCTCTAAAGCAAGCGCTTTACCACATGGTCCGTTTGGTGGAGAGAGAAAGCCTGACACTGTACCTCAGAAAGGAGCAGGAGGGGGGTGGGGAATACTGCTCTTTTCCAGTGCTCGTGTACAGCCGCCTTATTTGTAGGGAAGAAAATACAGGCAACACAAGCACATCAGACAAATATTTGTAATTGTTTTATAGTTGCTTTTCTAAGTTTTTTTGTCAACACTTTTCTGCAGACCCATGACACCAAACTGGTTTAAGGACTCCACGGCATTACGTTGCTACCTCTTCCATCCGCAGAGCCCAAGGCACTTAATAGACACCTTGAGAACAAGGGTGGGCTGTGTCTCCACTGCACAGCACCTTGGCAACCACAGCCTCCAGACTTTCCTGCAACGCATTTGTTCACATGCTGCTAATGATAAACTCTGTTCAACCTAGAGGGAAATCGAGTCAGGAAAAGCTGGGATACTCGGTCTAAAGATGGAAATGAACACTGCCATGATTTCTCAAGATTCATCTGTGAGTGTGTTGTGCCTCTTACTCTGGCAGATCAGTGTTTGCTGTAGGAGGCATTACTGAAAACATGCAGATATGTCAAGATATCTGATACAGAATGACCTACTATTATGTACTGCCATCATGCAAAGACTACAACCTTTATTTACACAGTTGGGGTTTTGTGACAACAAAATTCACAACTAGATTCACAACTAATGCGGTCTACTGCATTTCTTTTTTTCTTTTTTTCTTTTTATATGTTTCCAGTGTAACTGGTAGACTTTTAGCTAAAAAAGAACACAGGATATGTTCTGCAGCTAGGTGTTTCAGAATAACTAGAATATTTTTCCTATATTTTCAAACTTTTAATAGCTTCAAAATTATTTATTCCTTAAAAGCTTAACTTCTCCATCTACAACATGCTCTGATTCTAGCAGAAGTGTTGTACTGTTGCTATGATTCTCAACTATATTTCCACTGACATAGCTGGAAATAATGATATTGTAGCAGCAAATCACATGAACATTGTATGTCTGCCAGTGTTTTCTGCCTCCCCACACTGCTCAATCTTGCAAACTTTGCACATGAAATGTTTAATATTTTCTCACTGATTTCATAAAACTACCGTTTTTTTCTATCTAGACCAACACCTGCCTACATGCTCACAAGCTGACTTCATCAGCTTTAAACATGTGATCTGGGACCTGCACATGCAACTGCTTGAAATAAAGGTTTGGCTCCATTACCTTAAGGAAGGAGAAGGCTGGTACCTCAATAAATGATCACGTCTCAAAAAGCCAAGTGACCTTAAAGCGAGTTAGGCAAATCCAAGCTTGAGGTCTGTCTCCATATGTTGTGTTTTCCCTTCTCACGATGTCACAAAGCTGATGTCAGAGAAGTCAGCTCCAAGCACCTTTTCTGGGGCCATTACATGATCAGCTGATGAGATTTGTTGGAAGCTTAGATCTTGGCTACCCTCAGATTACAACGGTCACAGCACCAAATTACACATCCCCTAATTAGGCAACACAGACGTATGGAATTTGTATCAGAAAATGCTCCCAGCAGCATTGTAGCTACAGCCAGAACAGCTGATGGGGATGCACAGAGCAGTCCAGCAACTGAGGAATGGCCTTACCCACTGTTCAGTCAGGGTTTTAATTACCAGCAATATTTACCTCCTTACTGGCAGTTTAATTCTTATACCCCAAGGTGCTTTGAAAAACCCAGTTTTCCTATCTGTAATGAAAGAATGGTGTGGGGAAGTGATTTCTTAAAGCTCACCCACAGGGTTTATAGTAGAACTGGGAACCTGCTTTGGCTGTCCCAAACAAATTGACAGCTTTCACCGCTACTCCAAACTCGTATACTGTATTTAACCAGCTCAATCACACATGGTCTGGCTCTTTGATGCCAACACTGTTTAAAATATACACCAAAAGAAGTGATAGGATTTTGAAATGGATTTTTCAAAAGACTTATCTGGAAGAAATGTTTTGAAATTCAGATTTTCCTTCATACTCTTCAAAGAATTGTGTTCAGTAACTTTGCAGTGCAGCCAGACAAGGACTCAAGTTGAAGCAGCCAAAGCAGAGACATTTGGAGAACAATGTTTTCATCAGCATTTTGTACAGATTTTGTTAGATATTATCTCCCTGGTGGTGGCTGATTGCTTATTCTAACCCCTCCTATATTTCTCTCAATTTTTTCATTCCCCTCTCCCCAGCAAAATCTCTAAAATAAAATTACTGTTGTTGTTGTGCTCACGTGTAATATTTCTTCTCCTTGCTTTCTGTCCCATCTATTTAAAATCACAATCTATTCAAGAGAGAGGCTGTCTGGTTTTTTGTGTTTGTAAATTATGTGACTATGATACCCAAACCGAAGACAGGCCTTCAATCACTAACAGATGAACTTCGGCACTTCTTGATGAAGTGATTAATGCATCTACCTCACCTTTCTGCCAGAGGTCACTGTCATCCTGGAGCAAAGGAAAATATGTTCTTGCTCTACAACCATCTTGCCTCACTGCTCAGGGTATTAACATGAACAGCTTGCAGCTGCCTATATAAGCTTCCCTGCCAGGTGGCAAATTGCAACAATTGAGAAAAAACAGTCAAACTGTTCATCTATCCATTCATATCTTGCAAATTATTTTCCTCAAATGCCATCTCCATTTCTCAGAACACAAATATTATTTCAGTATGAGCATGCTTAGCACTTCAGAAGAATTTACACAGAATAAATTGTATAGCTACTTAGTAAATGATTTCCATACTTTTGCTGGATCAGTTTGAAGGAAGGTGCTGTAGGAACAGGTATGAGACCATCTAAGGAATATGAAGGTGCACAAGTCCATGTGACCCAATGAGATGCATCCGTGGGTTCGGGGGGAACTGGTGAATGAAGTTGCTAAACATCTATCCATCATATTTGAGATTTGATTAGATGATTATTGAATTATAGCTGAGAGTAACTTCTGTAGACGAACAGTTAAAAAGTAGTGTAGGTTCTGTGAGCTAGACACCTTTAATCCAAGTGGTGATTAACTCTAACTGAATATCATCATATTTGAGACATCATGGCAGTTTGGTGAAGTTCACACTGACTATAAAAGAGGAAACATAACCCCCATTTTTGAAAAGGGAACAAAGGAAGACCCAGGGATATACAGGCCAGTCAGTCCCACCTGTGTGCTCAGCAAGATCATGGAGCAGATCCTCCTGGAAACTATACTGAGGCACATGGAGGACAGGGAAGTGATTGATGACATCCAGCATGGCTTCACCAAGGGTAGATCGTGCCTGACAAATTTGGTGGCCTTCTATGATGGGGTTACAGCATTGGTGGATAAAGGAACAGCAACTGATGTCATCTACCTGAAATTGTGCAAAATATTTGACACTGTCACAGACAATATCCTTGTCTCTATGGACAGACATAGATTTGACAGAACACTCAGTGGAGGAGGAATTGGCTGGATGGTTCCACTTAAAGTTGTGGTCAACAGCTTGATGTCCAAGCGGAGACCATTGGCATTCCTCAGGAGTAGGTATTGGGAGTTTGCTGATGACATGAAGCTGTGTGGTGCAGTCAACATACTGGAAGGAGGGGATGCCACCCATGGGAATGCTGACAATCTTGAGAGACGGGCCCATGCAAACCTTATGAAGTTTAACAAGGCCAAGTGCAAGGTCCTCCACATGGCTTGGGGAAATCCCAAGCACAAGTACAGGCTGAGCGGAGTGTGGATAGAGAGCAGCCCTGAGGAGAAGGACTTGGGGGTGGTGCAGTCAACATACTGGAAGGAGGGGATGCCACCCATGGGAATGCTGACAATCTTGAGAGACGGGCCCATGCAAACCTTATGAAGTTTAACAAGGCCAAGTGCAAGGTCCTCCACATGGCTTGGGGAAATCCCAAGCACAAGTACAGGCTGAGCGGAGTGTGGATAGAGAGCAGCCCTGAGGAGAAGGACTTGGGGGTACTGGTGGGTGAAAAGCTGGACATGAGCCGGCAGTGTGTGCTGGCAGCCCAGAAAGCCAACTGTATCCTGGGCTGTATCCAGAGAAGTGTGGCCAGCAGGTCGAGGGAGGGGATTCTTCCCCTCTGCTCGTGTGAGACCCCACCTGGAGTACTGCATCCAGCTCTGGGGCCCCAACATAAGAAGGACATGGATTGGTTGGAGCAAATTCAGAGGAGGCCATGAAGATGATCAGAGGACTGGAGCATCTCTTCTTTGAAGACAGGCTGAGAGCTGGGGTTATTCAGCCTGCAGAAAAGAAGGCTCTGGGGAGACCTTATAGCAGCTTTCCAATACCTGCAGGGACATACAAGAAAACTGGAGGGGGACTCGTTACAAGGGCAGGTAGTGACAGGACAAGGGGCTTAAAGATGAAAGAGGGTAGATTAGATTTAAATATAAGAAATAAATATTTCATTTTGAGGGTGTTGATGCACTGGAACAGATTGCCCAGAGAAGCTGTGGATGCCCCATCCCTGGAAGTGTTCAAGGCCAGGCTGGATGTGGCTTTGAGCAACCTGGTCTAGTGGATAATGTCCCTGCCCATGGCAAGAGGGTTGGAACTAGATGACCTTTAAGGGCTCTTCAAATCCATACCATTCTAAGATTCTACGATTTTATGATTCTATGTTCCTAGTATTCTATGAGCAGTAGAAATTTCTCTACAGCTAGAAGAGTGCTTTTGTTGTATCTTTAGTTCTACTATGTCAAAGACCAGAATAATTTAGGAAGTCACAAATGTTTAGATGGATTTTTTTCGCTGGCTTGAAGCACAATTAGGAAAGCTATACTTGTGTTGATTTTTCCATCTGGATTTATAATTGCCCCTATGATGTGAACACTTCTATTTCCACAATATAACAAATGTAACTTTTGACTTGTACTGAATAAGTAGCTAATATCATAATTATTTATATCCTCCTAGGGTTTAACAGTTAAATGTTTCACAGCAGATCAGAAATAGGACTTGGGGCACTTTCTGTGGCTTCTTGGTCTTCCTTCTCTGGCTGCTATAGGCACTACCAGAGCCCCTGTGCCCAGTATGTCTGACTGAGACCAGAGCTGTGGGCATACCTCTCACCCATGCACGCCCACTGTCCCAGAGACTGGGCAAGTAAAAGGCAGCTCTGCCTACCACTGTCCCCTTTTTGCAGGTAGCTTCCAAAGCTTCTAAGTCTGTGTTCTTCACACTAAATTTCCTAGTCCAAGATGAGGAAGTGTTATTGGCCGTGGGGGCAAAAGGCCACCCAGAGCACAAGTGGGAGGGAAGGGTAATGCTCACATATCCAGCATGCTTTCCTGAGCACAGGCCAAAGTGTTGCTGCAGGCTGGGGCATGGAGAGAAACCTGGAGAGGAGTTTGGACTCCCAAAGGCTCTTGTTTTTTCCTCACAGAAGCCCATTGTGAAAAAAGGAAGTGGGGGACAGAAAAAGAAATTATTTGGGACCCAAGCAGCCCATAAAGATGAATAACATCCTCATTTCTCGTTTCCTTTATTCCCAAAGGCATTTTAGCCAGACAGAGCTGCACTGCTCCACAGATGAGGTAAAACGAAGTCAGTAGGGAAGTCCTGTGGCAGCAATTAGCAAAGAAAAAGAACTAGGGGAAAAAACCCCCTCTGTTTCTGATCTTCAAACCCTTTTCTTTCTACAGCACTGATTTCTATTCTTCCTATTGGGTTTACGCACCTAGGTAACCACTGCACCATCCTCTGATCAGCTATGAGGGTTTCTCAAACCAAAATCATACATTTGTACCGTCACTTTTATCCACCAACAGTATTTGCTGTATGCACTGCCGAATTTACCTCTCAGTTCAAGCCTACACACAGCTCCAGGTCTGTATCTCCTACTGAAGCCAGAAGGGGTTTATAAGTTTTTCTGAGCGTCAGTGGCTAGGTCCAACCTGTGGACTATAAGCTGAACAGCCCTGGATTTTGCTATCGAAAAGGACCGACACAGAAAATCAGTCTTAAACACATTTTCATTTCTGGTTTTGTTATAGTTCAGGATATCCCGTTAAAAATTGCCCCCTCTATAAATGTGTGAGGGCATGGATTAGTACACATATTTCCAAGATGATTTAAAACCATGTTTTTTATCACTGAAACTATGAAAGAATAGACTTATCTATCCTATATTTTTAGGTTTTTGGGGGAAGAGAGGATTCATTCAATCAACGTAGAACTTTCTGCTTGCCTATTTTTGATTTCTTTCTTTCTCTCTCAACATTTCCCAACCTACATTCTTGTGAAAGTAGAAAGGGCCCTAAGCAATGATGTGTTTGAAGTTTACCTGGCAGTGAAGAAACTCTTGGACTGAAATGTGGGTCCACAGATAAGGTGGGAAATGAACAGTTTCATGTGTTACAAAATTTAAAATATTTACAACAAGACAGCTAGGCTGTGTTATTTCAAATATTGGCTGAACACTATTTGCTGATTGCTCTTAGATACAGCAAAAAAATCTGTCATGGTTTGGAGTAGCTTTTTATTTGGTTTACATCACTGAAATCTTTTTCTTAACAAAACAGCGTAGAAAAGCTTTCTTATTCTCCTACAAAGTAGAAAGGCTTAAAAAAGCAGGTTATGAAGAGCTCTGAAATAAAGGCAAACTTAAAATATGGGATTTTTTACTTTTTGTCAACAAATTATTTTTGGTAACTTCCACTAACACTGAAATCATGTATGAAGTGGTTACTATATCAGAGAAACTATCGATGTATATCTCCTTGGACAAATTTACAGCTGAACTCTGAAGATGGTAGATATATTTTGAAAAGATGTACTACGAAGTACATTCAAGAAAAAGAAATATGACACTTCTAATAATTTAAAATTGGCATTTATTCATCAAACATTTTAAAAGTTGAATGCTTATAAATAAATTTCAACAAATCTGAAGCTTACTAAATTTTTCCAAATACTTTATATTCCCTTCTATAAGCCTCCATAATACCTCGTCTTTCAGGCTCTAGATTATCTTCCATTTATGGTTTCATTCTATCTCAGCAGACCCTTCCTGTCTCACTTTTTTGGCTCAGGATGCTCCACTCCCTTTTGTTTGAGTAGTAGGAAGTTCAGAGTTCCAACAGGAAGACCCCACCTTCCTAAGACAAATCAGATGTTATTGTACGACTCATTTTTCATGGATAACCTGATAATAAGACATACATTTGATTTAATAAAACCAACCCAACCAATCATCCAAAAACATCCGCAAGAGATTTAGCTGAGTCTTGGGGATTCCTCTTTCCTTCCCTTGAACTTTACAGATATATACCACTTTTTCCCCTTTCCTTCAATACATGAGTGAGTAGCTGCCATTTCTCGCTGTTTACTAAAGAATGAAAAATTGTTTGATCTGCTTTCTCAGTCTTTACATAAAACAGGTATTTGAAGGCAATTTCAGTTTTTCATGTACCTAATAGTACAGCTTGATACCCGCTGGCTGAAAACCAGTGGACATATGGAACTTCAGTCATTCGTGTACATGTAGACATGTAGAGGTAATTTTTTTATGTTTCTAGCATAAGCTGGCAGGCTACAGGTAAAACACAGAAGCTACAGAAACTTTTTCATCCCTTTGGGAATAACATTTGAAGGCCAGGAGGAATACAATAGAGTATTTCAAAAATATATACAATGCTTATCTTTAGGCAACTAAATTAAGCCTATTGTGTCTAAATTAATACACAGATAATCTACACAACAACCTTGTTCAGATTTGGTGAGCCCTGTGTCAAAATCTCATGCAATTTCCATGACCTGAGACTATAAACATTTACTGTGTTTCCCCTTCTGTTAAAGTATTCACCTAGCAACACAAATTAACATGATACAATTAAAAGTGTTTAAGTTATAAGAAAAGAAATAGAAACTCCGTGAGATTTGCATGTGATTTGGGTGTGTAAATTATATATCCTGTTATAATTGCATGTTGCCAGACATTCAGGAGAAAATGATGCAGGCTTTTAAATCTAAATTTTTAGAGCAAAAGCAGGAAATATTTGAAAGCTCTTTATAGCTTTCACTGTGATACCTGAGATGAGCAAAGATCCTCAGGGATCAAATCCAGAGTAAAACTCTGTAAGAGGGAAGGGGGGGGAAAAAAAAAAATAAAAGACAAACTTTTTCGTTTTAATGTTAAAAGTGGGTTATGGTGAAGACCAACTCATACATGCTACAGCATAAATTCTATTGTATTAAAAATATAAATGCTTTGAGATTATAAATTGCACTCATGTACGTCAAGGAAACCTTTAATTGAGAAAAAAGTCAAAGAGGGATGGTGGTTATCTCAAGGATCCTTCCTTGGCTACATAGGGGTTTAATCCTCAGTCCCCCATGCACCACAAAAGACTTATGCCAGATTTTTAGATGTCTCAGCCATGCTTCCACTTGCCTTGGCTTGTCTTGTCAGTAGGACTACATGTCCTGCCAGGGAAATTCCAGCTTCAGCTGCTGAAGCAGGTGGCTATCTCCCAAAAATGCATGAAGCTCAGCCTTGTTGGTCTCACTTGAAACTGGGGTAAGCTCTATGCCTGGGCTTTCACAGGTTATGCATCTGGCCTGTTTTCAATGGCTGCTTGGATGGTGAGGAGGACATCGGCTGTGGTGAACTGGAGTTACAGCTCAAGGAAGGGCATGGCCTATTGCCCTAGGCCACTCAGTAACATAAAGCAGTCTTTCTATTCCATACAAGGAGCTGGAGATTATTTTGGCATATCCTGTTTCAGTAGCCAGGACAGTGGCAAGGGAGAGGCTTGTGCATTTTTTAGCAGGAATCACCTGTCTCTTTTCCTCTCCTGTAGTACCCACTAAGGCAATAGGGATTGGGTTGGGCAGAGGTGCAGCAAGAGGAAGCAACCCTTCCTGCACGTTCTCTGCCTGGCAGGGAGGGCAGAAATATTTGTCTGGCCAAGTCATATCTGTAAGTCTTCATTTGTCAACACCACATTATCCCTATATATCCTTGCTAGGGATGAGTAAGAGGAGAAGAGACAGATACCCTTGTGAAGCTTCCTTTCCCATATCTGCTCCAGACAGGGAGAAGGGGCAGGATAATGAGGAAAGAGGTAAGATGTGACATGGCCATGAGGTCAGGGGTTGTCAGGGATAGGTGTTTTCATTGGTGGCTCAGGAGACCTGAGTAGCTTCATACTCTCTGTGATTCCTTGTGAGGAACGGATGCTGCTTGGCACTATGGCCTCAGGTAAGGGTGGGACAGACAGCCCAGCATTTGTGGAAGACCAAGGAAGTGCCCAGGCCAAGCCTGGGAATAAGGAGTTCCCAAGGGCAGTCTTTCTCTGAAGGTCAGAAGGCACTTGCAAACACTGAGGCTGGACAGAGAAGTGTCTGTCAGACACAGCTTGCAAGTGGCAAGGCAAATGGACTGTCATGTATAATAGGGTCTGATATGGATGGAGTGGTGGGTTAACAGAGAGTAGGAACAATCCCAGCACCTGGGAGATTGCCCTTTCTCCTGTTCTGAGAGCAAGGAAGAGGAGTGATGACAGTTGCCTGGGAAGCATCACAAGACAATTTTTTTCCCTTCTGCAGAGGCAATGCAGAGCAGGTCAGAAAAGGCCAGAATTGGAGAGAAGAAGGAGACAGCTCCACAGGCCATCCTCTGGGTTCAGAAAAATGCTAGCAGCCTTGGTCATATTTATTTTAAACTCACAGATTTGTAGCAGAAGTGGGAGAGTGAGGTCTGTGTCCAGGGAAGGGGCAGAACAGCCTCAGCAGCTTCCTTGGCCAGGCTGGTTCAGGAAAGACTTCTGTGTAGGCCTTGGTTAGCATGGGAGTGGCCAAAGAGTGATAGGGTATTGCTGGAGAGTCCATGGGCTACCTGGGTGCATGGATGACACTAGTATTGCTGACACAAGGTGGCTTGAGGTGGTTTAGATAACTGATCAGTACCTCGGAAATTAGGATCTCTTGGAAATAGGCCTGGCTCAGGGGTTTGGAGTCAGCAAGTCATGGGAAAGACTTGTCATCCTCAGAAGGAAATCTGCATAAATTCTGTATCAATACTTTGACCTTGGAGTAATTCCTAAGCATATATACCAGTCAGTAACTAGCATCATGTAACATATTCTGTCCCCACCTATTCAGTTATCAGAATCCTATAACAGTTAATCGATAATTATGGTAACCACTTCATTGACAAATTGAAAACTTCTGGAGATCTCTTCCAACCTAAATTATTCTATGTATCTATGATCTTTACTTTCAGGTAGATTGAGTTTCAAAACATATTCCAATTACACTGTGA
The DNA here is from genome assembly GCF_000690775.1 of Eurypyga helias. Taxonomy (NCBI): domain Eukaryota; kingdom Metazoa; phylum Chordata; class Aves; order Eurypygiformes; family Eurypygidae; genus Eurypyga; species Eurypyga helias. Next base: position 7,349 of record NW_010234002.1, on the reverse strand, counting down.
TGTCTGTGACATCTGAAAGTTAGTTCTTACGCATTCTCTCAAAACATTTTTACAGAATGTTAAACTTGGTTTTACATCAGTGTTTTACCATTCCTGGACCACTACTTATCCTTTGCCTGGAAATGATGAGATAAATTCTGCTCTCAGGGTATGCAGTGACATAAATTCATAGCACTTATATTACTTTTCTGTTGTTTATTCCCTGGTGATGAATGCCTTTTATTCACGTTCTGTACACCTGCCTGTCTCGTGCATAGACATCCGCTGACATGCAATCTCAGTCAGCATCCTGTTATCCTACAAAGATCACACTGGGACTGGAAGGAGGAATTCTCCATGTGGAAAACTAATCCTGTGACATTTTCAGTGTGACAAGAACCAGGACATGCTATAATTCTAACCAGACAGCCTGTTATTGAAAGATACATGGTCCAATTTCTTGTCTAAAACGCAGCTTTTAATAGGGACCAGAACTTTGGGGTGCTAATCTAAGCCAAATTAAACTTTGCATACTTTGAAGCTTAACTATCACAACTTGTGTACTTCTTCAATATTGTGTAACCCTTTCACAACTTCCTGTCTATCATGTGATGTCGTCTTTGCCGTTTTTTTGAGGAATACCAATGCAAAAGCTAGAAAAACAAAGAAGAAGCTACGAATGTTAGACATCAGTTACACTTCAACAACTTTAAATGGAACTGTTTATTATTCTTATAGGGTCAGTTCAGAAGCAAAAAATGCATAAAAAGCTTCTGCCTGAAATCTATGGAAGGAAAGACAAACCTAATTTGGGGAATTCAAGAGGAACAGGAGGCCATTGAGGAAGGAGCTGATGTGTGAAGATAACGTCAGCTGAGTAGCCGGCTAAATTTGCAGTGTTCTTTGGTAAATTTGGAGACATTTCTGTTAAAAACAAACAAACAAACAAAACCAACCAAACAAAAAAATCCACCACATTTTGAAGCTATGATCAATAGGAAAACAGCAATTTTGCTAAAGGCATGATTGACCAGTCTGTGTTCTGCATGTAGGTACAGAGTCCTTTTAATTAAAAAAAAAAAAAAGAAATCTATGCCAGTCTGTCTTGAAAAAGTTACCACTGCATATATTATGCAAACCAAAGTCTCAGTAATACTGTTTTCTAACTATCTCCATCTGGATCACTGAGTTCTGAAATACATAACAAAGCTTTTCCCATTTGGATCATGATTTTGACCAGAGCTTTATATATCCCAGAATCTCTGGGCCAAGAGAATTTGCGTCTTGCAAAAGTCCCAAGGATTGTATTACCAAAGGTGTAAATCATAGATTGCTGTTTACCAAGAACTGCCATGGGTTGCACTAGCTAGAACTAAACCAAAATTAGGAAAGCAAAATGCTTTTTTACATCCTACAGCCTTAACTCACATGTATAGTACCACCATTTGTGGAGTAGAGTTTCCTTCTGGGAACATCTGAAAAAGTCACTAGTCCTTTTAAGATGACCTCAGTTCTTGTAACACTTACATCCACTACACACAAAAAAACAAAAGCAAACGTGTTTCAGTGCTCCAAGTTTCTTTTTTCATTAAGTTCCCACAGCACTGACAGGACCCTGAATATCTCCAAGCACCAAAGGTTTGGCTTCAACTTAGAAACAGGGCAGCTGGTGGCCTTGAAATAGAGACAGAAGCAAGGGGCTTCCCTTTCTTCACCTATGGCTGCTGCTGACCTGAGGCTCCTGCTCTCACTCCTAGTCCCTGCCCAAGCTACAGCCTCAGCTACCCTGCAGGCATGCCTACGCTTGGCCCTATGCCTCACCAACTGAGACCAGGAAGCTGGTCCATGGGTTGTTTCCATGTCTTTCCATGTGAGTCTGGATGATGCTGGTTACTGTCATAGAATCACTGGGTTGGAAAAGACCTTAGAGATCATCCAGTCCAACCGTATCTGTCCACTACTAAACCATATCTCTCAGCACCTCATCCTCCCGTCTCTTAAACACATCCAGGGATGGTGACTCCCCCACCTCCCTGGGCAGCCTGTTGCAGTGCGTGATGACCCTTTCGGTGAAGAACTGTCTCTGGACTTAACCCTGACCTTGCCACAGGGACTGCCTTCATGGCCACACCTAAGGTCTGCGGTGCTGCCTTGCAGTGGCTGGGCTGTGATTGACTCTCATCACTGTCCTTGGCTCATCACAGCCTGCCCTACTGAGAAGTGAGGGATGCGCTGGTCAGGGAGGGAGGGCATGGGTCTGCTGGCCCCCTGCAGCCCTCAGTGCAATCAGAAAATCATCTTTAAATGGGCATTTAACAGACAAGTTACAGGTAAGTTTAACAGATAAGTTAAAAGGCATTGAATAAAACAGTGTTGATTTAATCTCTCCTCTGAACAGGAGCATCTCATACTGAGCAGCATTTGACTGTAGCTCTGATTGGATCCCAAGGAAAGTAGATTGCAAAGCTATGTTCAGATGAGAAGCCACTGTCAGCCATGGTGAAGGTGCAAGCCGATGGTGGTGATTAACATTTTCCATCCGAATGCAAATACAATGGTGGAATGTAAAAGAGGTTTATGAGAAGTACCCAGGCTGGCCCTGCTGGAAGCTCCATTCTTCATTTTTTCCACAGACTCGGTATAACGCGGACAGTGGCAATGAAGTGGTGTTCTCACTACCCGCCCTACTGAAATGTGTGTTTTAAGAAACTGCTACACAAGGTGGAAAGTTTAGCTCTGTCTCAGTGCCCATTCTATGTTTGGCCTTTTGGCTGAAACTGTCGAGGAGCAGGTTGTGTGTGGTTACTTTACATTATGTGGGTTGGTGTCCACTAGCAGCTGGCATCCAGCTGCCAAGTCCTATCACATATGCATGCATGCCTCCTGGCCCCCCAGACACACACACAGCAGCCAGTACTTACTTGCAATCACTACCAGCTTGGTCAAGATTCAAATAAATGGCTTGAACTCTATCCACTACAAATCCCTGAGTCACCCTGTTCTGCAGTAAAAAAAAATTCCAAGACTGAGGTCTTTTTCTTGTCTATCTATTGCAAACTTGGACCTATGGATGAAAAACTAAACAAGTAGAATGTTTTATGTGTCACAATGATCATTTAATCCATGCACACTACACAATTAATTTCATGTTGGCTCCTCCCCTGCTGTCAAGAAATTCCAAACTGGATTTATCTGCCCATCTGACATACATCTGAACATTCACCTTTATAGCTCAATTCTTCTTCAGGCACATAAAAATCCTCCTAAAGAGTTAAATTTTTAAAAATTATACCAATCTTCATGTTTTTATGATATAAACACCTCAATTTGAAATGTTACTGTATTCGTGTTTGTTCAACAGACCACTGATTCTTCTGTGTAATAATTTCCAAGAAACACAATAGGGTTTTTTTGTAAAAAAAAACTATTCATTGTCTGTTTGCACCTAAACCACAAGATCCACTTTTAACACGCAAACTGACCACTCTTCTCACTAGTTTCAGACAAGTTAGTACTTTAGGATAGCGTTATTTAATGTATATTTAATTCTTATAAAACCATCTCTTTTAATTCTCTTTCTGTTGGAGACTGCAAGACATGTGTGTGCTCGGAACAACACTGACATTAATAAAAAGGTCAAATAAAAGTGCTTATAATGGGCCAACAAAGCTGGGATCTGAGCCAGACATTTATGGGCTAGCTTTGGCATAAAAGTAGACTTTCCACTCTCCTGAAAGCCAGATGTACTTGGTTGCTCTCCTCACCACTGCAATCAGAATTCTTTGATGATTCTGAAGCTAGTAAATTACTATTTAACCAGTTATTCAGTTCCTCCCTTACATCTATACCAGGAATTGAAGTGCTGTCCTCTTCTGCCCTAGGCTTTATTTCAGATCTGCATAGGCAGTCATCTCTGCTAGCTCTGGAAGAGGAATAAAGGAAGGGACAATTGCATACAAAGGCCTCCAACCTCTGAACAGGAGCAGATGAGAAAATAACTGCAGCAACAATCACTGGTTTGGCATTCTAAAAGAGTTTGTTGGGGCAAGCTAGGTCTAGGAGGAAGAGATCAAATGCTGAGTAGACAGTGGAATTGGCAAATTGACCACAACATTAATGAAAATACTGCTACATTAATTCTTCCTCTGTGGTTTAGACATTTTCCTGGACAAACTCTGGTATTACTCTCTCTATGTATTTTTGACTCTATAGCTAGTGCATTGGTTTTAGTGGAAGACTATCTACAGAATAAGGTGTTCCTCAGACTAAGTAACTACTTTGAATCTGTTTGGGAGGAGTTAAACCTGTTTTGAGCATTGAGAGAGCAAGGTGAGTAATATGATGTCCAGAAGAGGATGAAGAAAGAAACTTCAGCTCTTCACCCCTGTGCGCAGATTTATGGGCATAGTAATGAGGTGATTAGTTCCCTATGGATAGTTCTGATAATAAAATCTAAATTAATACTTTTGGGTCCTCTTATCCTCCACATAAATTCACACTCGTGTTGTCATTGGAATACCTTCTCCCTTCCTGAGAGATTTTCCAGGAGAAAGCAATGTGGTCCATGATTCAGATTTTAAAGGACCAAACTACTGTATACATAAAATATCTGGAGCTTTGTCAATTCTATCCTCACAGCGTGCTCTCCAGAGCTGAACTGGCAATGAGTGTGGAAGGAGGTGTCAGAGGCCTTTGGGACAAAAGCTGTGATTCTAACAACGTGGTTTTTTTCTGGGTTTTCTGCTTTCCCGAGAGACAAGAAAACAGTAATCATTTCACATTTAGGGTCTTCCAGCCATAGAAATTTGGACATTATAGATAAATGTAATACCTATATATAATGCAATCAAGGGCACATATTTTACCTACAAAAAATACAGGTACCTACCAAAAATATAGTGACAAAAATACCTATTCGTTGCAGTGGGTTTTTTTCTCCCCCCTGGGGATTATAGATTTTTTCAATATGTATTAAATTTTTTTTTAGAATAAAGACAATTTTAAGTTTACATGAGTGTAAAACTGAAGCTGCTTTATTACTGTCAGTGGAGCTGTATGGTGTAGCTAATCTAAAATGTGGCCAATCTGCTTTAGAGATTATTTTAAATTAACTTTCTTTATTTTAGGATATTAAATTTAATGCTAACTAAAGTTGGAAAAACTGTCTAATATAAGTATTTATTTTAAAAAAAATCCAAAAAAAGAAATATTACCACTATCCTAGTAATACCACTCAGACTTGCTCAATTTTGCCAGCGTGAATATTTCCGTCAACTTCAATACCATTAGTTGCAGTCTTATCCAGTGCTGGGCTATAGGGAATTTTCCTTTACTTTGTAGAAATGGGATAGTCTTGGAAAACACTTTGGGAAATTTAGGATAAAGAACACACTTTCTCTAGTCTCTTTTGGATTTAAATCAGCCAGAAAAAAGTCTGAATTGTTCCCTATGGGCTAGGAAGAACTCAGGGATTTAGATTTTCTTCCTTGGGGAGCAGCACTTCAGAAACTGCCTAGAGCTTGACATTTTCCCAACACTCCCAAGTCTGCATGTGTGATAGGGCTACCAGCCTGAAGCTCCAAATCACCTAGCTCAGCTTTTGGGACTTCTAGCCTTTCTGTCGTACAGACTGATGGAGTGCTGGAAGTTACCAAGCTCAAAATTCTAGGTTTTTCTTATACCAAACAAATTGTTTCGATCTTCAAAAATTATATTTCTCCAGATTTATCTGTTTCACAGATTATGCCTGTTGTTCTGAGACAGAGCAAATACCATTTTTCAGCATGTCAGATTTCCCAAAGAACAGAAACGCTTACATGTGCAAAAGAAAGATTCCATATTTGTTAATCCCTTTACTAGCAGTAACAAACTGTTAAGCTGATCAAGGGGAAAAAAAACCCCAAACTTAAAAATCTTTCTCAGAAACTAACTTCCAGGGGGAAGAGATGGTCAGCAATTCGATATGTATAGTACAGCTATACATATGAAAAGTCCATGAATGTTATTTTCTCAGTCCTGTATGTGTGTGGGTCTGGACTAACAGATTTCAGAGATGAAATCTCTATTAAAAAATTAGCAAGAAACTTTTGATTTACAAATTCAGAGAACAGACGTCCCTTTGGGATTAATTTTAAACATGAAGATATATCTAGGTTAGGATGACTTAAAGCTACCGAAACCAAAGACAATTCCATTTAATTAGTCATGCCATATAAAGCCTAAACTCAGTTTAACTGTCAGTGAGTCTTTATATATGACCTATAAAACCTATAAAGATAAAATTTATAATGGAAATGCTGACAGAATGGTATTTTAGCATAACTACTGATTTTTTGGCATCCTTATAAAAATCAGTTTTGTTATGTTTTCCTGAATTCACACAAACTCTTTAAATGTCATCCTGTAATTTTCTCCTTGCCAGGTATTTTTCTGGTGTGAAATACAGTTCTTTTTATGTTAAGTTTTTCCAGAAATAAAATATTATTTTTACTAAACAAAATAACATGACTTTAACAATAACACTATTGCTATGTTTTATAGTCATGGATTTGTATCTGAAGTTCAGATAGCCTGGATACAAACTGGTGGAAGCATATTTACTGTGTGGTCTTTTCTACACCTGGATCCCTATTCATTTATACCTATGAAATATAAAATAACTATAACTTATTAACTATTAACTATGGTACATTAACAATTGCAGAAATACACATCCTCAGCACTTCTTTGAAAGCTCTTGTTTTGATTATAATATGTATTGGAGAAAGAGACTGTAAAACAGTTGCTATAAAGAGCTTGTAAAGTTACCATTATGCCTGATCTCAGATGAGAGGGCAGGAAAAATCGATTTCCCCTGTTTAGCTGATTACATCAAATACTTACCAAAACACAGGTTGATAACAGAATAAAGTCCAATTGTCATCGAATCATTGAAGGACAGAAGACCACTAAATCAAGAAGCTAGCTGCTCTGTAACAAGTCGGTGACTAACCAAGAGACAAAAATACCTAAATCCTTATTTTTATAAAATGAAATCAGTTTCAAATTCTTAACATGTTTTGAGACTTCAAAGATATGTATGAAGTGGCACATCCTCCTAAAGAAAGGCAGCTGTCAGAAGTTGCCATATTAGAATAATTCCTGAGGATTGCAATGTATGGTCTTTAATGGATATATTTTTGACAGAGTCCTGACTATTTTTTGCAAACGTTTGCCATTTTCTTGACTGTCTATCTCATTATGAACAATTGCTCTTTTTTTCACTTTATTTTACTTGCTTTTACTCAAACATTATTTTAAGCTACCTGGATAACAAACAGTATTATATAGCATGCATATGAGGAAAAAATACTGTGTCCAGTTCTGGGCTC
>NW_010234001.1:3213-4210 GCF_000690775.1 Eurypyga helias | reverse complement strand
CTGAGGGCTGATCTTAGCAGTAAAGGCTGAGAGCAGGAGAATATGCCATTGTCATACACAGCCCCAGGATGGTCTGCCTTTTCGTTACTGTCTTTGGTGGTAGCTGAGGAGCCCTGGTGCCAAGCCTGGTTGACCTGATTTATTCCCCAGGTGGATGCATCCCCATCCCCCACCTCAGCTGAGATGGCAGATTGAACGGAATTTACCAACACACTGTCCCACAAGCACCAGCATGCTGCAAGCTCCTCTCTGGCCAGATCAGTCCTGTCCCATCCCCTTCCCCCTTTGAATCTAGTTTAAAGACCTTTAGACCTTTCTATGAGCCCTGCCATTTCACGTGCGAGGATCCTTTTTCCCCTTTGAGATAGCTGAACCCCATCTGTTGCCAGTAGACCTGGTACTGTGTAAACCTCCCCGTGATCAAAACCCCTAAAATTCTGTTGGTGACATCAGCCTCTGAGCCATGTATTAATCAGATGTGTTTTCCTGTTTCAGTATCGTTCCCTGCCACTGAAGGGATCGAGGACAACACTTCCTGTACTTCTGATCTTGCAACCAATCTCTCTAATGACCTGAAGTCCTTTTTAATCACTTTTGGACTTTACTCTGTGATCTCATCACTGTCAGCTTGGATGACCACCGGTTAGTAGGCTGAGAGCCACACCAGACGAGGGAGTTTCCTACTAATATTCCTAACCTGGGCCCCAGGGAGGCAGCAGATTTCCCTGTCAGAGGGATCCGGTCAACGTATGGGTATCGCAGTTCCCCTCAGAAGGGAATCACCTACCATGATTACTCTCCTTTTTTTCTTGATTGAACTAGTCCTAAGGTGTGGGGGTGAGCGACTCACCCTGGACGTCTTCCTGGATGGACTTTCCTTTCCATCCCCATTTACCCGGCCCTCAGTTTCCAAAGCCCCATACCTTTTGCGCAGTGGTAACTGGGGAGGCAAGGGAGACCAGCAGGAGATGCACCTACCTCCCCCAGGAGGGCCCAG
>NW_010234001.1:2485-2966 GCF_000690775.1 Eurypyga helias | reverse complement strand
GTCCCTGCAGCCCCCCATTCCCAGTGAAAGGCCCCAGCACCCCCTGCAGCCGGGGGCCTGGACACCGACATGTTTACGTGGGACCTCTGTCTGGGTCACCACATTTCTTTTGCCAACAGCTTTTGGCTGGGTTACAACCATAGCTGTTCCTGGCTGTGTGACTAACCGCTCGGCCTCCCACAGCACTCCCAGATGACTCACCACACTCACTTTGTTCGACCTGGATCTAAAGACCCTCCTGAGGGCCTTTAACTAGCCCGTTGAATATTACCCACCTCTCAGCGAGAGGTGCTGGCCCAGTGAGGGTGGTTGGTCTGCTTGCTACATGTATCCTGGCTTCTGGAAAAAAATACCCAAAACCCCGTACTCTGAGTTTTTGCCACTCTGCTGAACTGCTGCGGGGATGGTCCGGCTCTGTAGGCTGATGGCAGTGACTGATGGCACTGGAGCAGAGATTCCCCTGCAGCGGTGAGAGGGGCGC
>NW_010234001.1:0-2317 GCF_000690775.1 Eurypyga helias | reverse complement strand
GTGACACCCATGGGAAGCCCGCGCTGGAGCAGGCTGTTCCTGAAGGACTGTGCCCCATGGAAGGGACCCCATGCTGGAGCAGTGTCAGAGTGTGAGGATCCTCTCTGTGAGGAGAAAGGAGCGGCAGAGACACCGTGTGATGGACTGACCACAACCCCCATCCCCCATCCCCTATGCTGCTCTGGTGCAGAAGGTAGAGAAACTGGGAGCAGAGCTGAGCCTGGTAAGAAGGGAGGGGTTGGGTAAGGTGTTTTTAGGATTTGATTTTAGTTCCCATTATCCTATTCTGATTTTACTGGTAATAAATTAAATTAATTTTCCCCAAGTTGAGTCTGTTTTGCCTATGATGGTAACCGGTGAGTGATCCCTCCCTATCCTTGACACACAAGCTCTTCCTTACATTTTCTCTCCCCTGCCCAGCTGAGGAAGTGATTCATGGGGCAGCTTTGGTGGACACCTGGCCTGCAGACGGGGTCAACCCACCACATCATTATTATGAAGAGTAATAGACCCAGGTGAAATGTGGACTTACCATATGCACTTACAACAGTCATTGTAATAGCAACATATGGAAAAAACATTGGCAGCTATCAGCTGTGTCCTTTCTACTCTTGTGACTATCAGAAAGCATTCTGAGAAAGTAGCCTGCCAATCTGCTTGAATGCCACTTACAGTTAAGAAACAAATAGCTATAACAAGCCTCACCATATATTTTCATTTTTTGTGGAGCTTCTTTCCTAAGAAATAAATTTGAGCACTTGGCTGAACTAAGTCTGAAAAGGGAATTCTTACAGAAGAGAACTGAAGGGTGTTTTTATGCTGCTGTTTTATACTCTCAACTGGATCAAAAAGCCTTTTGTGATCATCATGCCCAAGCAAAATAACTTTGAGATCAAGGTTTCTAAATGTGATTTGCAAAAAGGGCAGTAAGCAAAATTTAGGTATCTTGATCCTCTTGAGAGCAGCTTATACTTTACTCAGTGAAAGGTTCATAGCAGGATGATTATCTGTGCCTAGGGGTCTGCAGAAGGCTCCTTGTCCAGGGTGGTTTGCATATCTCCAAGCTACATGATCAGTAAGAACCAGTGGCTGCTACATAAGGTGTGCAGGTTGTGCTGGCTCAAATAAAAATAAAATTTCTAAGAGACCAATCAATCCATAGTAAACTCATAGGAGCATATGGGTGACTTAGCAACTCCATAAATCCAAAGATTTTGTAGAACACATTGTCTTTTCGTCTTCATCATGGCTACCTCCTAAATGGATTCAAGTTTCATAAACCATACTAAAGAAAACCAAGCAAGACAAATGCAGTCTGGCAGTAACGATCTCCTTTTGGAGTTGGTCTCTATGTGGACCTGGCTAAGTGATCATGTTAGAGTGCATTTACAGTTTCTCATACAGTTTGATTTCATAGCTATATGAAGACTGTAATTCCCAAGTCTATTGTTGTTGTTAGAATTCTAATCCAGCTGTATCTACAAACAGAAGGAAATTGAGATTCCTCGGTAGCTTTCAGTCCATGTATATAACTGGTATGTGAGATAGGGGGAGGGCTGCTGAACTACATAACATCAATCAATTTCTCTTACTACACCCACTTTCTTATACAATTTTTTAAACTATGTTAAACAGAATCAGTAGGAATTCTAGGGATCCTATCAAACTGAACTTAGCAGTGTGCATTAAATAACCAGCATGAATGAGGGCCTCATTGCTTTCGCATTCACTCACTGCGGCACTTCCAGGGGTATTTTTGGTTCACTCAATGACACCGGAACAAATATCACCAAAATTACTTTTTCAGCCTTCTGGTCTGCATGTCTCTTAAGAATGCAGCTTGATTGCTTGCTCCAACCTTTTGCTTCCTCTAAAATGACATCTGAGTCTCTGCCTTACCGGTGGACTCATTGAGAAAATCAAAGGAAATACCATATATGGAGCTTGAATAAGTCCTAACCACAATGGGATACATGACTTTTAGAGTAGATTCAGTCTTTGGTAATCACCTGATGATATCAGAATCTCAGCATCATTTAAAATATACAAATGCACACACACGTTTACAAAAATAATGCATGCAAAAATGTGAAATCCATATTCCATCGAAGTCAGTGAGCAAACTCATTTTAATTGTGCTGGATCCAGGATTTCAGCCTATGAAACTTATAATTGGAAACTTTAGCTGAACGATTTAAGACTGAAAAATTTAAACATTGCTGAGATATTTGAAGATCCTCATTAACTTCATAATTCTGCTGACCATTTATAAGCCTAAAGATATTTACCCTTCTCTAACTGCATCTCCAATAAAATA
>NW_010234000.1:7429-18811 GCF_000690775.1 Eurypyga helias | reverse complement strand
GGGGAATTTGTGAGAGCAGCTTTGTCGTATTTTGCTAGCTGAAGTTAAATCACAACATAATTTTTCAAACAAAGCTGCCATTCAGTTCAATGGGACTTAAACAGAGCAGATGATTAAAAAGGGAAATATGTATAATTTGATATCTTGAAACTTATAGTGATGCTTACATACAAGGAGAAATTTTGGTTAGCTTTCAGCTGCCGCCTGTCTCCCATTTATTCCAGTAGCTGTTAATTCATTAGGATAACGTCAGGGAGAATTAGTCTGTATGAGCCTGCACAACGGCCAGGAATGACACTTGGTGCCATGTTGCTTCCTGCCGACAAAGGCAGAATGATTGCAGTCGAGGGGGGTTTCCAGGGCAGTCCAAGTGCTGCAGCTGCCATTCTGGCCTTCAGCACACTGGGCTTTGTCTTTTTGTCTTCACAGGGGTTGCACAATGCCAATGTTTTTCCAGTATGGAAAGCATGGTATTACGACCTCCACACAATGTGGTGGCAGAATAAATGGGTGAGAGGCTTGATTTGTCTCCCTACACCTGCTCCCTGCTTTCACACCATGGCTCTGCTGAGGACAGAGCTTTCTTCCTTCTTTGCTTTTTTTTCCTTTCTTTTAAATCCTTCCAACACCTGTCTTAGCTTTTGGGAACATGGGATAAAGGAGAATGAAAAGACAGCTTTCCAATTGTAACAAAACTAAACACAGACACAGAATAGGCTACAGATAATGAACCAGGAGCTGTTGCATGAATGCTGGGCAGGTGGCTGAGAAGTCTTTGTGTGTGCACACACCATGTCTCATGTGAACCTTGTGGGGAATGCAAGGATGTGCATTTGCAGTGATAATCTGTTTGCAAGTCCTGGGCTGTATCTTTTGTTCTCTGGGCATGTAGGTAGATTTCCTTTGACATGATTCAACTTTGATCCAACTTCTTCAGACTTTATCTTTTTACCTGTTTGAAGATACTGCAGTTTGCTCTGCCTGAATCTCTTCCTTGATCTTCTAGATGAATGTATGCTCACTGCATTTCTGAACAATATTTTGGCTGCCTTGATGTGCCAGAAACAGACTGTTCAGGCTGACAAATTGGCTGACCCCAAGTCACAGTGAGCCTAAGGTTAGAACCTGCTTGTCCCTAGACATGCTACTCTGTTTCCTGGTTTACAGGATAGCAAAGGGCCTTGCAGATGCAAGGTAATACCTGCAACAGCAACAGTGTGTCCTCGGCTTTAGACAAGTGTAGAGACAACAGTTGCTGGCTGAGACTGAGACAATAGTTGCTCTATCTCCTTCAGACTGTTGCTGGCTGTTTAGTGTTTGTCCTAGTTTCAGACACCAGTTTATATTTTGTTTCACTCCATAATACATCAAGCTAAATGGTTGGTGTCACCCCGACACCAGTGGCACTACAGATCTCCAGGGTTGGTGTGGGGAGGGGGATGTTTGCATTGTAAGGGGTGAGGGTCAGCTCAGGGAGTTTCTGGCGAGGTCGTGGTCTTTGTCTGTAGCTCGTGGGGGTGCTTAGGACAGAAGGAGCGTCTTTTGTTGAGCAGCTTGATCTAGGAGTCAGGCTTTGAAATTTTTTTCTCTCCTTGCTCTCGTCTTCCGGGCTGATTGAGGGAATTTCTTTCTCTGTTTTGTTTTTTTGTGTTTTTTTCCTCCTTTCTCGGGGTTTTTAGATTTATTTTTCTGCCTTGCCTGGAACCTGGCTGTACCCGCCTATGGGTGGTGAGATCCTGTATAATTTGTTCTGTTTTTCTGTTCTTTTAATAACTCATTAGCAATAGCATTGTTAGGAACTCCATAAGTTTCATTTATATAATTTAGTTCTTGTCTCAACATCTACAAGCCTCCCTTGTTTTCCTCTGACCCTTCCTCACTGGGAGTGGGGGATGTGGAGTGGTAGAGCTACTGGTGGTGCTTGATTGCCAGACAGGGCTAAGCCACGACAATGCTCCACCAAGAGACAGATTACAGAAACACGGGTTGGCTAATGAGGGAGGTGGGAATAAAGTTTCAAAACAGATGGAGAAAATATATAAGATAAAGCATTATTTCTTTGTCAATGTCAGCTGGAAAGCAGGCACAACTGTAAGAAGGACTGAGATTTTGAAAGGCACTCAAAGATATGGTTGCTGTTATCCGTTGAGACTTGGCAATAAATTGAGAAGGGGGAACTGATAAACTGGCTTGCATGGGCATCATGGCCGTTCTACTGTGGAGATATGGAGCAAGTGACTGCTGAGAGGATAATAATGGGGAAGCAGGAGCTGACAAACTGTGGGAACAAGCGTGAGCAATGCGGACTTTGGAGAACAAATAGACTGATGACTTAAAGCAGTCCAACCTCTGGTGTAAGTTCCTTAACAGACATTAACAAACCCTCCAAAATTCAGTTCTTGACAGGACAAAAGAGACTTTCATTTTTATGTGGAATGAGTAAGAAGCTGACTAATCCTCTTTTCTGTTTTTCTCTATTTTGGGGCTAATAGTAGTAAAGCTTAAAAGGAAAATATTTTCATCAAGTTACTGGTCTATTAATTGCACGTTTAAGTACCAGGGGCTAGTACTGGAGGCATAGTTAGAAAAATTCAGTATGCTGAGAAGAACCATACATTCTGAGGTAGACACCTGACAAACATGTACCTTTTCCTATCTTCTGTAGCAATGTGTAAATTGTGTATAGCAGCACATTATTCCTGGCAAAAAATTTCTGTCAAGATATTACTCCTTGTAAATTATTGATGAATGAGAGTGAATGAAAGTTTCTGCTCTAAGCTTTTAAGCAGAAAATATTAACAACATGCACCAAGGCCGAGCCTAGATGTGGTACATCAGCACAAAGGTTGAATTGAAGATGTCCTGCAGACAAAGGATACAACAACAGGCCAAAGATAATGATGACTGCAAGAAAGGTGATCTAATGAGGGCTGGAAGAGGAAATCAGGAGGTGTTTTGCAGTAATACTGGTCTTGGGGCGATGTATCAAATCCACAAGGAAATGTTAAGTACACCAATTGAGGTGTAGGCTAGCAGAGTTGAGATATTTCCTATTTAATTACCTCTTTGATTTTGACTGAGTAAGCTATACTACTATAGTGGTGTAGGCAATGCTTTGTACAGCTCCTTCAATTCCCGTTTTCCTATCACGCACTTTTAACTCTTAGGTGAGTCACTGTTTACATTCCAGGCTCTTCAGGTTGTTCTCAAAGCTTCACACCTCAAGGGGCTGGGGATGCAGCTCAGAAAAAACAGATGTTAATAGTTTCCAGACAATTTTTTAAAGTACCACATGGTTCCTTAATAAAGAAAATGTTTAATGTACACAGAAAATATTGTAAACTGAAACACAGTAAATTGTATTTTGAATATCCTCAATAAATTTTAAACAAAACTTATTAGAGCACATCTGTTTGTATTCCTCATACAGTTTCCCTCACTTTGTTGCTGCTGTATATACAAACACAAAGTTTTGACACTGTCTTCACCTCTTGTTCCCAAGACAGTTCTTAAAATTTATAGTATGATCTCAGTATGTGTGTGCAGATGTCATCCATGCTCAGATTTAAGACGACTGTCCCCACCACATTTCCTCACTTTTCACTGGCTTTCTGAAGCCTGTCAGAAGCTTTCTGGGGTGTCTGACTGTTCTCCCAGCAGTTCTTGTTTGAAGTTGATAAAGATCTGTGTCTTAGCCCTGCCAGCAGACACAACTTTTGGGTCTTCATTAGTCAGACTTAGAGGAGTACTTAACTATCACATTTATAAATAATTTCTCATCGAGTAACTGTGGATGACAAACCAGATGGCTTTCCCACAACTGAAAGTTTTTCAGAACTTCAGAAGTAGTTACCAAACATCTCAGCATATTTAATAAGTGCTATATCCACTCATTTCTGTGTAATCAAGCTGAGTTGCTCTATCACACAGTTTTTAAATGATTGGGGGTCAAATTAGATTCCATATGGCTCCTATGGCTTACTCCCCTTTTATTGAGGAAGAAAGAAGAAATACCACAATATAGGATTTCTGACTTTTCCTCCACTTTGTCAAAATATAGCATGTCCCTGTTTGCCTTTCTTTCTAGCAGATTTAGGCTCATGGGGTTTCCACAATCATAGGAGTGTTTATGGATCTGAAGACTTATTTAGTGAAGAAGGCAAGGATCATTTTCTTCTGTGTTCCCAGGTGGAACTCCGGAGTGAGAAATAAACTGTATCTTTATGTTCCCCAGATTTCTTGGCCTCTCATTTCAGGTAAATAAAAATTAGGCTGTCTCAGAATAGGAAAAAACTATGAAGTTGCCTTACACGAGTGGTTTCTCAGTGTTGTATTCTCTGCAATTGTTAATATTCAATCCTTTATATTTTATTTAGAGTATAGCAAGAGAAAGTGATTAAAAATGTCTTTTGATTTCTAACCATATATTCCCACTGGAATACTTCTGGAGATACAATATCTTCAAAACTTATTTGTACTCTGAAATTACTTCTCATTCAGAAACGCAGGATTGCAGATGCAATGTTATTTTCTGTTACTTTAAAAGGCTACCTACTCCCATTCTGTTCGTATAACCCAGATATGTTTTATTTCTCCACCAGTGGCATTTCAAGAAGGTTGTGCTCTCTTTAGACAACATTTGGAGACTTGGGTAAACTGATGCAGACAAGTTGGATGCTTGATAGCCTTACAAATGGCTCAAGATTTTGCTGTGTATTATTGCTGTCAGAAGCTTATTTTTAATTGGTAAGATTGGAATGGCTACAGGACAATTTGTAGTTAACGGGAGTTGGAAGATCCTGCTGTTAGGTGTTGGATCAAGGTGATTAAGATTCTCTCTGTTCTTGCAGCTATAAAATCTGAATATTTGTCAAATGTCATTGCTTTGCAGGTTTGAACCTGACCTCATAAATCCAATTTTTTTTTCAGAAGTAAGATCTTTTTTATCAAATGTCTTTCTAGTAAACAGTCTAAACCAAGCACTCAGTTCAGCTGGGTGAGTTTAAAACTTTACAAACCTTGAATTTGCTTATTAAACTAACACAAAGTCAGAATTAAGATTAAAGAAAATCTTCACATACAAACAGTCTAGAAAAACAAATTCACTCAAACCATTGTCTCAATATGGACTGTCTTAGTCAACTTTATTCTTCCATACAGGTATGGCGATACTGGAAAAGGCATGAATATTTGAGAATACAGCTTCTTCATGGGGGACTATGATAGACCACTATTATAATTCCCTTGATCATTACGTGTAGACAGTGTATATAGATAGCAGGCCGACAAATGGGGGTGGAATAGGCAATTGGCTTAGAATATTGTAAAATACCATCATGATAAACTATAATGAAAGAGGAAATGTGCTGTTATCCTGCAAGGATTGAATCTCTGATTAACAGTTCACTGTACTCCTTCCTCTCTCAGCCCTTTGTTGATTTGAGGTGAAAAATAAAAAGAGAGTTGTTAATGTGGTTATAAAAGCATATACCCTTGAAATGACAGGAAGAAGTTGTCATTTCTCCAGCCTACTGGATTCTGCAAGTGAGGATGGATGGTATGGGATGTGACGGGAGGAAGGAGTGGATTACAGAGGGGACAGTGAGGCTCTGCTTGCCACTTGTCTGTGTTATACTATTCTTCTCCTTGCTTCCCCAGATCAGAATGTAACTGGCAGTAAACACTCAGGTAAAGATCAATGCTGAAGAAGCTCTCATGTTAAATTGTGTGTCTTCTAGTGAAGCTAATAGTGATGGTCCAGGAAGACTTTGACCTTTCTATTAAAGCTTATTGAACAATTAATTTAATTTCTTTGCCTCGTATAACTGATGACAGGTGCTTATCTAGGATTCCATCCATTGGGACACATTACACCCATCTAAACTGCAGTTGTGAGAGAGCTTAATTTTGCTTGTTTAATAGAATAGGGAGGGTTTCCCCCTCCACCTCCTTTTTACTTTTAAAAAAAACCCTCCTTATCTTCTCAAAAGAATTGGAGTGAGTTGGAGACTTTCTAGGTCTTAGACAAATGGCTAGTGAACAGTTAATTTGAGGAAATTCTTAGGATGGAACATAAAAAGAAATGGAGGTTGTGTAGGTCCATGGGCAGTTATTTGGAAAATTGAGTCAGCACTGCCAGAAGGAAGCTGAGACACAAATTATGTAACAGTATGATAACAAATGGCTATCTGAACCTTAGGCTTACCGTAATCAGAGTTTAGCAATTTTGACTTTAAAAGAGAAGCTGGGGACATTTCTTCTTGCAGCCATGCCTAATGTTGTGTCAAGGCTGAAAGCCTGGTTGTGAGTCCCATACCCCCTAAACCACGCAAGATCAAATTTTCTTAAATGATCTAAGAACTTGGGCATAAGAAGTGGATATTCTGACAAAGGGATGAGCAGCTGTTTATACGCAGTTGTAAATGGAACTTGGTTTTTGCTAGTGTTGATTTCCCACCCTTTATCTCTCAGATGTTGAAGTAAATTGATATAATTGATATAATTGTTGAAGTGCATTGATATAACGCACTATTTGCATTGTGTCTGGCATTACTAATTGGTCCAGATGTTCAGCCATTATTCGGAGGCAAATGGTGGGACTATGAACCCATGCCAGGGGTAAGAGAGTAAAAGTATACTGCCTACCGTGACAAGCAAAAGCAAACTGATCCCAATGCTCTTCAGCAATGGGTATGGTAAAGAGTGTTTTTGCTAAATCAGTTACTGTATATCACTTTACTGGATGTCATTGTACTTGTTTGATTAAAGCAAAAAATATCATAACTGTGTACGTTTTGGGAAATTTCCCATTTTCATGTCAATTTCAGTTTATACAGCCTCAATTTGTTTTCCTCCTAACCATTAACATAACCATTTGACCATTAATTTTCAATTACATATATGTTTTGATTAAATCAAAAAATATCATAACTGTGTACGTTTTGGGAAATTTCCCATTTTCATGTCAATTTCATTTTATACAGCCTCAATTTGTTTTCCTCCTAACCATTAACATAACCATTTGACCATTAATTTTCAATTACATATATGTTATTATAGGTACTATAGGTACATAGGCGATAAAAAGAAGATCAGGTAAAATGTGGGCCCTCCGTGGAAGGAAACAGGAGAGCTGTTTACCAGGATATGAGAAGGCTGAGGTATTCAATGCCTTTTTTGCCAGCCTCAATTTGTTTTCCTCCTAACCATTAACATAACCATTTGACCATTAATTTTCAATTACATATATGTTATTATAGGTACTATAGGTACATAGGCGATAAAAAGAAGATCAGGTAAAATGTGGGCCCTCCGTGGAAGGAAACAGGAGAGCTGTTTACCAGGATATGAGAAGGCTGAGGTATTCAATGCCTTTTTTGCCTGGGTCTTCACTGGCAAGGGCACAAGCCATGCCCCCAGAGTCACAGAAGACAAGGGCAGGGATTGGGAGAATGGAGAGCCACACATGGACTGGAAGGATCATGTTCAGGAATGGCTGAGGAACCTGAAGGTGCATAAGTCCGTGGGACCTGATGGAATACATCTGCAGGTCCTGAAAGAACTGGTGGATGGAGTTGCAAAAATCCATGATATCTGAAAGTTCGTGGCAGTCTGGTGAAGTTCCCGCTGATTAGAAAAGGGGAAACATAAACTAAAAAAAGAGGACCCGGGAAACTACAGGCCAGTCAGTCTCACCTCTGTGCCTGGCAAGACCATGGAGCAGATCCTCCTGGCAACCATGCTAAGGCACATGGAGAATGAAGAGATGATTGGTGACCGCCAACATGGCTTCAGCAAGGGCAGATCGTGCCTGACAAATATGGTGGCTTTCTATGATGGGGTCACAACCTTGGTGAATAGCAGATGGGCAACTGATGTCATTTACCTGGACTTGTGCAAAGCCTTCAATACTGTCCCATAAGACATCCATAAGACATCCTTGTCTCTAAACTGGAGAGACATGGATTTGACAGATGGACCGCTCGATGGATAAACAACAGGCTGGATGGTCGCATACAGAGAGTTGTGGTCAACGGCTCAATGTCTGAGTGAAGACCGGTGACGAGTGGCATTCCTCAGGGGTCTGTGTTGGGACCAGAACTGTTTGAGATCTTCGTTAGTAACATGGATGATGGCATTGAGTGCACCCTCAACAAGTTCAATGGTGACACCAAGCTGTGTGTTGCAGTCAAGACGCTGGAGGGAAGGGATGCCATCCCGAGAGACCTTGACAGGCTGGAGAGGTGGGCCACTGCCAACCTCATGAATTTCAACCATTTCATGTGCAAGGTCCTGCATCTGAGTCGGGGCAATCCAAGCACAAGTACAGGCTGAGTGGAGAATGGATAGAGAGCCCTGAGGAGAAGGACTTGGGCGTACTTGTGGACGAAAAGCTGAACATAAGCCGGCAGTGTGCGCCGGCAGCCCAGAAAGCCAACTGGCATCCTGGGCTGCACCAAGAGAAATGTGGCCAGCAGGTCAAGGGAAGTGGTTCTCCCACTGTACTCTGCTCTTGTGAGACCCCACCTGGAGTACTGTGTCCAGCTGAGGAGGCCTCAACTTAAGAAAGATATAGGCCAGTTGGAGGAGTCCAGAGGAGAGCCGTGAAGTTAATCAGAGGTCTGGAGCACCTCTCCTGTGGGGAAAGGCTGAGAGAGTTGGGCTTGTTCAGCCTGGAGGAAAGAAGTCTCCGGGGAGACCTTATTGCAGCCTTGGAATAGTACTGGAGTACCTGAAGAGGGGCCTAAAAGGAAGCTGGGAGGGGGACTGTTTACAAGGGCCTGTAATGACAGGAAAACGGTAACAGGTCTAAATTGAAAGTGGGGAGGTTTATATTAGATATCAGGAAGAAATTCTTCATGGAGAGGGTGGTGAAGCACTGGAACAGGTGAAGCTGTGAATTCCCCATCCCTGGCCGTCCTCAAGGCCAGGCTGGACAAGGCTTTGAGCAACCTGGTCTTGTGAAAGGTATCTCTGTCCATGCCAGGGAGGTAGGAACTAGGTGGTGTTTAAGGTACGTTCCAACCAAAACCATTCTATGATTCTATGATTCTAAGCAAACATTTTAGAACCAAGGCCTTGAGAACTCTAGACTCCCAAACAGCTGAACAGGTACATATTGCGGCACTCTCTCTGTCTGTTGATCTACCTAGCTATTTATCATCTCTTTGCTTACCAAAACATTTTTTGTGGACAGTTTATTTTCTCAGCAGAAATTTGCAACATTTGAAACAAGGTGAATGAAGGGTTGAATGTGCTGTTATCCAAATTCTGTCAAAGAAGGGCAGACTTTGGGAAGATTTAAAAGCTCAAGTCATTCATACTTCATGTTCTCTACAAAAAAAGCGTGAGTAAAAAAGGAAAAAGTCATGGATTTTCTGTGACTTATACTAATGTATTCCTTCATTTAAATACAGATTTCTATTTAAAATTCAGTATGCAAGGTTATTAAGAATTCTAGTTTAATATAGTCCAAATAATTGCCTTTTAGAAATTATGAATAGCTGTTCAAAGCCACTGATAAGAATATACTATTTCTTCCCTAACAATGGGCCTTCCACATTAACTGTATCATATGTGCCTGAAATTAGTTGGGTTTTTTTATTGATATGCAAACTAAAAGCTGAAGGCAGACGGCAAATAACCCCTAACTCTAACACCAAACAAGCCTCGTGTCTGCTACTGCTCTTATAAGAGGACAAAACAGGAGAGATAAGAAGATAGGATTTCTATTGAAGGCAGGCCAATGAAATGCAGATGATGTCATCGTCACTTGTATTGAGTTTTCAGATTTTCTCGCATAAAAAATGTAAGATATAAGGTTGAATTTATGAGCAGATTTTGCATAACTGCAATTCAAGATGCTCTCTCTGTGTTGTTCATGCTCTCTCTGACTGCCCTTTAAAACAACCATTCTAGACTTGTTCTTTCATTTAAAAGATGAGTATCCAGAAATGTTAAATTTAAAATACATTATTCATATATTCAACATAGGAATGACCTGACAAAAATTTCACTTAACAGAACTGATGGTTTCTTCATAACTTATGAAACCCTTTGAAAGCATCAAGGAAAATAGATTAAATGCATCTATAGTTGAATTTGCAGTTATGATATTGGTAGTTTTAGAGGGTGTATGTGTTTTGTGTGCTAAAGACACCTTACCGTAATTATATGGAGCACTTGGGAAAATATATATGCAACATATGAATCTATTAGAAAACTAATGCTAACAGCTTTTTCTTTAAAAAATATTAGGAGTTTGTGAAGTATTATCTCAGATGTTTAAGGAGACATACAAAGATACTGGACACCAACACCAGTGGTTTTGTCAAATAATATGGTAATGTTATAAAAGTTATAAAAGAGTGTGATATATATGTTTCACTACATAATGGTTGGGTTCTACTGAATTTTCTGTTTACAAGAAGAGATAAAACACTTCCTGGGTGAAAAGTACATATATATAGATATAAACTGAATTACATTAAGAAATATTAGTATGTCCTATTATGTGCATATTGCACAATCTTTGTACTAGTGCTCACTTGCTCTCTCTGTCCAGATGTGTCTGCATGTAATTATATCAGTGTACAGAGACTACATCTCAGCTAAATATTTGCTCATGGAAAAATGTTTGCCAGTGTC
This sequence comes from Eurypyga helias, assembly GCF_000690775.1. Taxonomy (NCBI): domain Eukaryota; kingdom Metazoa; phylum Chordata; class Aves; order Eurypygiformes; family Eurypygidae; genus Eurypyga; species Eurypyga helias. The sequence goes on along the minus strand of NW_010234000.1, from coordinate 8,164 downwards.
CTTATTTGCTAAAGCTAACAGCAAAACAAAATCCTCTTAATTCTTTCCTAGAGGTTAGAGTTACTGTAAGAATTGTTTTACTTTCCTCATTTTCATCTTTTCTACCTACAAGAAATTTAGGTTAGCTTTCCAATTACTTTTCCCTTGAAACTCTAGCAACACTACAAAAGGTCCTCAAAGTGGGTTAAAGCAGTTTTATCTCTAAACCATATTTGTGTCTGTAATGCTTGGCTAGAGTCCCTTTAGCCTTTTATTTTTTTTCTATAGTTCACCTCAGGGTCTTTTTCCCCCCCCCGTGTCTTTTCTTCCTCCCTCTGGAACAGGCTGTCTTCTCCATACACCACTGGTATCCAGAAAGGAATGGTTCTTCTGTTTGTCTGGCTGCCTGCGTACTGCATCCATTGCTCCATTCAGCCCATTTTTTCAGGTCTATTAGCTGCTATACAGCTTTGCTTTTTTGCTCTACTGCCAGGGGTTTTCTGAAGCCAGACGCATTTGAAAAGAGGGTATATTTGCATAAACAATACCATGTGAGAAGGTCTGCTGGAAACAAAATAAAATTTCAGCTGAACAAATTTTCCTGAACAACTAAGTTCTTGCAACCAACACCTACTATCACTACCATCTATGTACTGAATTATGGCTGGAAACACGTGCAGTTCTTTTTTTTCACTTGCTGTTGTGCACAGGTTCTTCATATCAGCTGAAGTATATTTTGTTTTGAAATTTAGGCTG
>NW_010234000.1:0-7400 GCF_000690775.1 Eurypyga helias | reverse complement strand
AGGGAATGAGGAAAATATGGTTCTGCTAAACAGAACAGAAGGAACAGAAGGCCAGCTGTGCGTCAGCTAGCTTGCAACCCAAATTGGATTTATACAAAAGGCTCATAAAAATGCATATGAGAAACAAGATGTACTCATCAGCTTGCTGAGGTTTCAGGTCAGTGGTGGCATGGCAGATTTATCAGAGCAAAGCAGGGAAAGGAAGGTTTACTACTGTGACTGATAGCCAAAGGAATCATTCTGGAAATATGTGTGCTTAAAACAAACCTCTGGTGCCTTAAAATATTGGATATATTGAGTGCATGTGTATGTGCATGCACATAAACAAAAACTTAAAGAGGTTACACACATGTATACATGAGTGAATTGATGTATACTTCTATGCACAAACAAGCATGCACACATGGTCTGTGCTAGATCCTCTGTGTGAATTTGAAATATCATACCCATGGGAATAAAAAAAATTAGGCAAACCCTGCCAAAGGGAAACCAAATTTAGCTACATGGAAAAAAGTAGAATACAGTTTCAAAAGACACTGCTCAAATCTCTTATGTATTTACATTTTTTATTCAAATATCTAGCTAGGTAATGCATCTCATCTCTCACTATTCCATTAAATTGCAATTTTATTATTTCTTTCTTGCTCAGATGCTTTGGATATAATTAACAATATTCAAAATGTGTCTTCCCTTCTGCATTAGTTCTGTACATACAGCGTTTTTCTGTTTTTCACTGCCTATTAAACCACGCTCTTTTGTCAGAAAAATGGAACCTATGGATGCTTGCAGCATACCAAAATACTACAAATAAAGGTTTGCCTTCTACCCCACTGTCTTGATAACTGCCCACTTTCCAAGCCCTAATACCAACGAGGCTGAGAGAAGCCAGATTGCCTCTGAGTGTAGACTCTATGCGTGGGTTAAAACAACATGCATGGGAGATTCTGTGGGCCACATTTTTTGATCTGGTTTCTTAACACACAGAACTCAGCTCAGAGCAGCATATTGAATAAAATGTTTCATATCAAGTCTTTTCACCTACAGACAGGGGTCCTATCAAAAGGTTTCTCAGGCACCTCTCAAGTGTCTGAAGTAGCCCCTTGCTATGTGTCTTAGCTATGAGAGACTTAATTTCTGTCATGGGCTTCATTCAGCATGCATCTCACTCAGAAGATATAACCAAATGGACAGGTAGCAGAAAACTGGAAGAAAATACTTCTTCATATAATTTTCAAGTCCTCTATAAGATGTGGAACTTCATTATTCCTATCTAGAATGTAAAGTGGCTTATTTCATACAACACTAGAAAATGAAGGTTAATGAAGGCTCTTTTAAGGAACTGGGCCTAGTAACCCTTTTTACCACATTTCAGTTTTGAGGGAATCGTCACTTACATTAAAAAAAGTTGCTACACAAAAAACATACATAAATCCCATCTATTAAGTTTTTAATAGGTGTGCTAGGGATTGGAATGACCACTACATAATATCTATAAATATGGCTTTATTATTCTACTTCATTGCCCATAATAAATCTTTCCTTATTGGTAAATAAAGTTATGTCCACACCCCTTATTCAAACCACATTTGGTATTAGTTTACAACATTACTACATAAGTGACTGTATCAATCAAAAGAGAAAACAATAATAAACATAACTAAAATTTGGTGCTACAACACAAAATTTGATGCTACAAATCCAAAATATCTGCTACAACAATGCCTTAAAATTCTAGGTTCAAGCACCAGAGCATATGTTTGTCATCTAGCAGCTCCTGGTGTTGCACTAAAGGAGTGAGTCTCTCACAAACTCAGTCTTCTCTGTATGTCACTATGTAACCCCACAACGCCAAGCAAGGTCCTCCATCTCTGCAAAAGCCAGATGTGACCTCATTGATACCTCATCCAGTTCACTCTGTTCCTGGCTTGTACTCTGATGCATCTCCTCCTAGAGAGGTCTGAAACTGGCCCACCGATTTCACTGGTCCCTCTAGCAGGGATGAAACTGTTCTAACTTGATGGAGCCCTCCACTGATGACAAAAGGGAAGCATGCACATCAGTATATGGGGGCTCAGATCAGCAAGGCATATGGAGGGCAAACTACATTAGTCTCACTGAAGTCAATTGCTTGTGTTACATCTGTGACATAAATAAGGAGATACAGGAGAAACTCACATTTCAGCTTTAACCAGTGTGTCACCTCACTAGTCCCAAAGATGGTATGTCCTCCCTTCTTTAAAGACCAGTTAGCTTCATGGTGACTAGGCTGCTCCTTTAAGATGACCCACAAAATAAAACTATTTTTAAAACAACGCTCCGGAATATGTCAGTTTGAAAGCAGAATTTGCTCTTGAGTGATTAGCAATTATGCATCTTGCAGTTAATAGACTCCATATATGTTAGCATATACATTAAGGTATATGTTAATGCCTGTGTTTATCTGAGGATTTTCTCTACATTACCCTCCACAAACTGACAAAAAACAAAAAATAACTTCACAGAAGAAATTATAGTCTTTATGTAAGAGATACATTGCATGACTAGCATTAGCTGTGCAGTAATTATAGCACAAGAAAAATTAGAGGAGAGGAGAGGGTTGGAAGTAGGAGAGAAGGAAGAGTGAACTTCGTGCTGTTTGCAGAGTGTATTTTTCATGGAGTCTGAAAAATGCTTTGAAGGGGGGTTTGCATGATTGGATTTTGTAATCCTCATAATCTGGAAATCAGTAAGATTTCCAGGAGGAGAAAGTGAACACCTAGTTGCCTCTGTCTTGATGATTCCAGGATAAGTCATTTAATAAACAAGAAAATCTAGCAGACCAGAAAATCACAAAATCATAGAATGCTTTGGCTTGGAAGGGACCGTAAAGATCATCTAGTTCCAACCCCCCTGACATAGGCAGGGACACCTTGCACTAGACTAGGTTGCTCAAAGCCTCATCCAGCCTGGCCTTGAAGACATCCAGGGATGGGGCATCCACAACATCTCTGGGCAACCTGTTCCAGTGCTTCCCCACCCTCTCCGTGAAGAACTTCTTCCTGATATCTAATCTAAACCTCCCTGTTTTCAGTGTAAACTCATTGTCATATCAATACAGGCCCTTGTCATATCAATACAGGCCCTTGTAAAATGTCCCTCCCTCAGCATTCTTGTAGGACCCCTTCAGGTACTGGAAGGCTGCTATAAGGTCTCCCCGGAGCCTTCTCTTCTCCAGGGAGAAGCCCAGTTCTCTCAGCCTGGCCCCATAGGAAAAGTGCTGCAGCCCCATGATAATCTTTGTGGACCTCCTCTGTACTCACTCCAACTTGGTCAATATCCTCCTTATGTTGGGGTCCCAAGAGCTGGACGCAGTACTGTAGGTGGGGTGTCACAAGAGCAGACTAGAGAAGAATAATCACCTCCTTCGGCCTGCTAGCCATGCCTGTCTGGATACAGCCCAGGATCTGGTTGGCTTTCTGAGCTGCCAGTTCACACTGCCAGGTCATGTCCAGGTTTCATCTACGGGTACCCCCAAGTCCTTCTCCTCAGGGCTGCTCTCTATCCATTCTCCACCCAGCCTGTACTTATGCTTAGAATTGCCCTGACACAGGTGCAGGACCTTGCACTTGGCCTTGTTGCATGCGATGAGATTGGCACGTGCCCAGCTCTCCAGCCTGTCAAGGTCCCTTGGAATGCCATCACTTGTCTACAGCATGTCGACTGCACCACACAGCTTGGTGTTGTCAGCAAACTTGTTCCCACCAAGCATGTCACTGACAAAGATGTTAAACACTGACCCCTGAGGAAGACTGCTCATCACTGGTCTCCACTCAGACATTGTGCCATTGACCACCACTCTCTGAGCATGACCATCAAGCCTTTATCCACCTGGTTGTCCATCCATCAAATCCATGTGTCTCCAGTTTAGAGACAAGGATGTTGTGCAGGACTCTGTCAAAGGCTTTGCACAAGTCTAGGTAAATTATAATGGTTGCCTGTTCTCTATCCACCAAGGTTGTGACTCCGTCATAGAATGCCACCATATTCATCAGGCACGATCTGCCCTTGGTGAAGCCATGTTGGCTGTCACCAATCACCTCTTCATTCTCTACATGCCTTTGCATGATTTCCATGAGGTTCTTCTCCATTACCTTGCCAGGCACAGAGGGGAGACTGACTGGCCTGTAGTTCCCCAGATCTTCTTTTTTTCCCTTTTTAAAGATGGGGGTTATGTTTCCGCTTTTCCAGTCAGTAGGAACTTCACCAGACCACCACAACTTCTCGAATATGGTGAATAGAGGTTTAGCAACCTCGTCCCCGTTCTTTCAGGACCCGCGGTTGTATTTCATCAGGTCTCATGGACTTCTGCACCTTCAGGTTCCTCAGGTGTTGTTGAACCTGATCCTCTCTAACAATGGGTGGCTCTCTATTCTCCCAGTCTCTGTTCTTGCCTTCCATGACTGGGGGGGATGGTTTGTGTCATTGCCAGTGAAGACCAAGGCAATAGAATCATCAAGTACCATGGCCTTCTTCATACCCCGGGAAACCAGCTCTCCCATTTCCTTCCACAGAGGGTCCACATTTTCCCTGACCTTCCTTTTATTGCCCATGTACCTACAGAAGCCTTTCTTGTTGGCCTTGAAGTCCCTGGCCAGGTTTAATTCTGTCAGGGCTTTAGTTTTTCTAACCTGATCTTTGACATCTTGGACAACTTCCCTATAATCCTCCCAGGCTACCTGTCCCTGCTTCCACTCACTCTCGGTTTTCTTTTTTCACTTTTATTTGTCCTGGACCTGCTTGTTCATCCCTTCAGGCCTCCTGGTGCTTTTACCCAACTTCCTCTTAAGTCCTGCTTTTGATTTATAGATGTTTATAGATGTTTATAGATGTTTACCTCTGTATGTGCTACACTTCTTGGGTTTTATTCTTGTCCTACCTTTTCAATTTTATCTCTCTGGCTATCCATATGGTTAATTGGTTTTTGCATTTATTTTTCAATGATGAAGCATGTGTGTACGTATATAACATTAATTTATGCAGACAGTCAGGACATGCTATAGTTTTGCTTCAGAGTGGCTCCAGGTAGACTTAATGGAAAATTACTGTCATCTTGAAGTCATTTTGTCTGTGCTTGAAAGACATGGTGTTGTTTGTATGGAAGATTCACACCTGTGAAACATGCAGAGGTAGAGGAAATGTAGGGGAATGTCATTTAAAGAAAATTTACTTATAGATTGTTCTGGTGATGGTGGTGACAAAAGAATTATGTACAAAAATGAAACAAACTGCACTTATTTCTCAGCACTGAGAGTCTTTCACTAGTCAATCTATCAGAGCTGTTATTTGTCAAAGCTTGTTTTATATAATAAAAGCTTGATTAATTTATACATTTCTACAGTATAGCAACAAGATTTTGGAAGTTCAAGATTTAATATCCAGGATATTTTATATCCTTGGTATACACAGGGGGGAAAAATACATTTAGATCTCTCATTTATTTTCCAATTAACTCTTTTTTTTTTGGTGCATTAATATAGGAGATGTCTCAAGAATAATTAAACCAGATAAGTAATTTACAGAAATCTTAACATTTCATGCTAATTACCGTAACATAATGCTACCTTTCAGCTTTTGTTCCCTCCCCCTACACTTGACTTCCGGCAACTCTGTTCCCTTAGCCAGTCAGCATGTTATAAATCTTTGTTAAAATATGACACAAAGCTAAGAAGCTTGCAACAAAACAAATTAGAGAGTGATGTAGCTCTCCTTTCTTTACCTTTATTTCCCAACAGACAGCCTGTCATCAAATATGAAAACAATGATTTTTTTCACAACTTCTTGCTGTGAAGACTATGGGGCTTCCAGGACAGAGGGTTTTAAGTATGGATTTTGGAGGATTACAGCCAGGCCATGAGAAAGGCAGAGGAAAGCAACTTGATCCTAGGATCCTGTTAGAGACATAAATCATGGGCCCAAGAAGGAACTATAGAGTCAACATACCTTGTATCACCATATCATGCAATTATATCCACAAGCAATTACGTCCTGTCTGAAAATGAGTTGGTTGGTTTGTTCCCCCCAATTCCTCTGCAAGATTATTACAGGGATTTAAAAATAACCATTCTAAGGGGAATTCCTACTGATGTTTAATGTTCAAGCTATCAAGTCAGAGAACAAAAGTAATGCCATGTGGTATTACATGAGCTCTCCCACACCTCTGGTCCATCCATCAGTAGAACCAAATCCACAGTCATGATAAAAAACATGGTTATTGTAAGCAGGTGGAGTAAGGAAAAAAAAAACCAAACCCAAACGGGTTCAAAACCTTATCTTCTTAACAGTTTACATTGATAAAGAGGTTTCCTTTGTTGAAATATGAGACTTCATGTGAGTAAAAAGATGTAGATGATCAGGTGTCTAAAGAAACAGCATAAACTTGTCCAGTGGATTATCTAGAATGAACAACATGACCAGATCCACTGGTAGCAGTACAAAAGGCCAGCTAGTGAGCATGGAATCATAGAATCATAGAATGGTTAGGGTTGGAAGGGACCTTAAAGATCATCTAGTTCCAACACCCCTGCCATGGGCAGGGATACCTTGCACTAGCACAGGTTGCTCAAAGCCACATCCAGCCTGGACTTGAAGACAGCCAGGGATGGGACATCCACAACATCTCTGGGCAACCTGTTCCAGTGCTTCACCACCCCTCTCTGTGAAGAACTTCGTCTTTATATCTAATCTAAACCTCCCCACTTTCAATTTATACCCGTTACCCCTTGTCCTATCACTACAGGCTCTTGTAAAAAGCCGTCTCCCAGCACCCTTGTAGGCCCCCTTCAGATACTGGAAGGCTGCAATAAGGTCTCCTCAGAGCCTTCTCTTCTCCAGGCTGAACAAGCCCAATTCTTGCAGCTGTTCATCATAGGAGAGGTGCTCCAGCCCTCTGATCATCTTTGTGGCCCTCCTCTGGATTCGCTCCAACTGGTCAATATCCTTATGGTACAACAACACAAGAAATACTTCATATAAGAAGATAGTTTTGGGTTTTAAGTGCCAGAGTGTAATTTCACTTGGTTTAAAAGTTATTTTTTGATTATTCCGTAAAAAAGTTTCTTCTTTTTCTCAGTCTCAGACCTCATTTCCTAACAAACATATACACATTATTATTACATTTTTGACAAGGATCATGTCTAGAAATTGTTACTGGTTTCCAGACTTCCTTATTTTGCCAGGTGGGACTGTGTTCAAGCCACCTTTACTCACTATAAACTTAGAAGCAGCTGTAAGCTTGGTAAGATTATCTGATATTCTGTTGATTTCCAGGTCTTTCCTCTGCTGTTTGATTGTGTTATAGAGCCCCAGAAACTTGTCTACATGTCTTCCACTCCAAGGAAAAGGTTTAAAATGACAACAGTCGA
>NW_010233999.1:37775-49540 GCF_000690775.1 Eurypyga helias | reverse complement strand
GATTTACTCCTGGCCAAACGGCGGCTCACCGGACGCTCATTCTTCCTCTCCTTTTTTCTTTTTTTTGCACATCCTGCAGGAGCAAACCCCAGGTGAGGGGGTGATCAGCAGCGCCCAGAGAGGAGAGGGGGTGCAGAGGCGAGGCCTGCCTGGGGCGGTGGGCCTCGGCGGCACCTGCTGCAGCCAGAGCCACCCCGGTGCCTGCCCTGGAGAAGCCCACAACCGGGAGGCCGGCACTGCTGTATGGGGAAGAGGAGCAGAAGGAAGGTGTGAGGGCACTGACCAGCTCTAACACACACACAGCATCACTGGGAACGCTTACGCACAGTTGTGCAACAGTGTGCAGTTGTACACTAAGTTACTTTCATCCAAAGGTACGGAATGAAACAAAGCGCATGAAAGGAAGGAAGCAGCCAGGAGATCGCTGGAGAAAGGGGAGCTGTGACTTCCGCGATGCTGCGCAGGTCTGTGGTAGGGCCAGCCCGAGCTCTTGTTTTCGCTTCCAGTTTAGGAGATTCACCGCCCTCCTTTTGCACATTCCTTTTTCCACAATCAAAGAGCCTAAAGCAACAAAATGCCTTCTACCAAGCAAAAGACAAACAAATACAACCATCCAAAACCCAAGCCAAAGTGCATCTGGCTTGGGATGAATGCTGGACTACGTTAGATGGGAGTGAGGATTTTTCAGAAAGACAGGCTCCAGTCAAAAATGGACCCTGTCATTCGGAATCTGAATATGAAAACAGCTTGCAAAACATTTTTTCAGGCTTCTAACAAAAGAGTTGGTCCTTCTTTTGCTCTGGTATCTAGGCTACATTGTGCAGGCTCATGCATATCACCGGTTTTATTCACATGAGTAATTCCATTTGAATTTGGAGCAACAACGTGTATGTGTAAGGTTACTCATATGCTTTCTGTCTCCTTTATATATTGAAATGATGTGGGTTTGTATTTTTTCCATTTGCTTGTGCAGCCCAGTAACTGTTGGCATCAAGGTTATTGTGAACCATCACGGTTATTATTACTGTTTGCCCGCCTGGCACCTTTGTTTTCCTTGCCAGACTCAAATCCAGCTATTCCCCTCTATGCAATCTATTCCAGCTATGCAATTGTATCGTCTGTTTTTATGCAGCCATTTTTCACCTGATTGTGTAAATTCATCTTCCATATAAAAGATCCTTTTTGCTCTCAGTTTTTCCTCTGGTCATTACTGACAGTTGTGCCATCTGATTCTTTCTCACACAAGTCTCCCAGGACTTCTCCCATACTGTGTAATCTAAATTCATACAGATTCTAACCTAACATGATATCTGGATGTTTTAATATTTGCCAGCTGGAACCTTTTATCATTCTCACTGCCAGATGCCCTCTCTTTCTTCCTCCCTCATATTTCTTCAAGGTACAGCTTCTGCTATTCTCATATCCTTGTATGTCTTCTCTATCCCACTGCGCCATGTTCGACTAAGGGCAAAATGTCTTGGAGACATGAAAACCACAGTGTCTGTCTTCCATGAAGTGTGCCATTAAGTTGTAAGCGTGGCAGAGTGCTTTATTAGATGTTCCTTTTCTTCAGTCAGGGAGTATAATGAAAAACCACATAAAATTCAGTGCAAGCTTTTTTTTAATGGAAGAATAATAGCTTTTCAGTGGTATACTCTCAGCTGTCAGATATATACTATAGTACTCTAAGTCATGCTTGAGGAGAGTAGGCAGACTGGGCAGCCACTGACTCCTTTGTCAACCACAATTTTTCTTCCTAACCTAGAAAATTTTCCAAATTAGCACAAGTAGAGTCTCCCTTAGGAAATTAAGTACTTTGAAGTTGCTTCAGCAGTAGGTCACGAGTTGTCAAGAAGATGCATTCAGTCACACCTAAGTACAGATTTATTACATTGAATCTTCAGGGCATCTACCTACTGTATGGCAAAGGAAACCAGCTAGTAAGGTGTGGTGAAATCCCCAAATGATGCCTTCTACGAACACTGCCATTTCCAGGAGGAAGGGGTGATGACCCATGTTTTGCAATGACCTGTTTCCAGTGATGACCATACAAGTTGCTTCCAAGGAAGGGGTAAAAGGCCACATATATCTTAGACTGCCCTGTGAACGTGGTTGGAGTTTCTCATTTCTTCTTTCTTGAAGTGTGAGGACCAGGAATTGTATTTTCTCCCTCTGCCATATCTAGAAATTGAAAAATTACCTGTTTGTCTCCACTGATGTCCGAAGAGCCATGTTGCTGCAGTGACACTTCACAGTCAGGACATCTTTCCCAGTTATATAGTAAGACCACAACAGAGAATAAGTTCTTGACATGCCTATGGATGGAGTCAGCAACATGACCTTAAATAAGATTGGAAAAGCAGGTTGGATTTCTGTAGTAAATATTCTATTAAGGACAAAAAAACCCACCCAAACCAAAAACAAACAAACAAACAAAAAACAAACAAACAAAACCCATACACACGCACACATTGATTATCAGCATCAACTTTTGATCAGAGATGTCTGGTGCACTGGCTTTATGTGTCCATGATGAGCTGTACTTGTGCCACCTACAGATGTGTATTTCAGGAAGCTCGCACTCAGAAACTTCAGGATTGGGTTGCTGTCAAATGATTACTTGCAGTTCTGGAAGTCATAACTAACAGATTACCTTGAGAGATCTACGCAAATATTTTTTTTTTAAATGAAAAAGCCTCATTCTTTTTAAAAAAGAACCCCAAATAACAAAGTACTGAATTTCTTTTTTTCCAGAACCTGCCCCCATACCATATTTGCAAAATAGATCAAATATTTACTGTATTACCCCAAACCAAGTTGTATTTCTTTGCTTAAAAATGAGAAACATGCCTAGCACATAGAAAATACAACTGGATATATTTATACCTATTTATTTAATATATTCTTGTATTTATTAGTACGTAAGAACTCACTTTGTAACAGAGGTCAAGTAATGCTACGCAGCAATGAACATAAAGGATTTATTTTCTGGGTGAAAGCTTCTAGAAAAAAACCCCGAAGAGAATGTATTAACAATGTCAATTTGAAAAATTTCATTTTGCAATTCTATGCAAACATATAAATGTATTCCGAAGCTGTGAAATTAGAGCTTTAATATTAATATGATCTGAATTAAAGAAAGATGATGCCTTACCTGCAGAGTTCCAGAAACAGCCAGACAGCTGTTTGCAGTGGGAAATTCGTGATGCTCTCAGCTGCTTCGCAGTAAAGGTGTCAGTGCTCTCGGTGATCCAGGACTGCATGCACCGTTCTATTAGTTACATGTACAGCTTCACAGTATATAGAAACTGTAATTATACACGACTGTTTTGGAAGAGTTACCACCTTTGAAATACCTGTGCACTACAAAAACCATTCAGAAGCACTGAAAAATAACAGTGATAATGTTTAAGAATACTACCCTGAACTTTTAAAATTCAAATACCAGTTATTCAACATGGGAGCCTTTCTAATTCTCTGTACATTCTCAGTATGCCCGCTCTCCACTTTATACAGACAACAGGGGTGTAACTGGTTTACTTGAAAGTACTTGTCATTTTTCTGAACCCTGAAATCAGGATGGAGCTGTGTCCCCTGTTTTGATTTGCCATTTTAGAAATCCTCTCTCTGTCCTTCAGCTTCCCCCTGTAAGAGGAAATACAGTTTTCTATCTCCTTCCCTTTGTCTTGGCTACCTCACTTAACATTCAGTCACGTAGTAACTGCATGTTTTACAACACCTAGCAAAGCAAGGCCCTTATTTCAATTCAGAATTCTACCACTACAGAAATATTACAGATACCCAACGCTCCTAGAGCTGCTCTGGACTTTCAGGTTGAAGTTCTGAAGCTAAGCATCTCTGAAAATCAGTTTGTGTACTTTGGGGAAAAAAAAAATCCCGCTCCAGAAACAGTTCATAACTGTTGAATTTAGGAAATAATAAAATAGCAAACCTGAGGATACTAAAATTTATCACACACAGTAAAGCACTGCAAGTAAATGTGATGTACTGCCCCCTAAACTGTTCTGAACAACTTAGTTTTGCTTTAAGAACTTTGTAACTGCCTTGCAAGTCAAAGTCAGAGTCAGTTTCCTCTGTATTCGTGCAGGCAGTCCCACTGGAGCAAGCATTGCAATAAAACCACCACTAAAGGAGAGGTTTCTGAGAAGTAAAATCAGGAAGATCTGTTATTATTTCTGAAGAGCAGTAAAGCATCAAGTTGCCTAATAGGAAAATAGTGTTCTGCCTGGAAAGGTTCAAGGGTTGAGTTCAGAAAACTGGGTCATTAACAAAAAAAAAAAACCTAAACCAAAACAAAAAAGATTTCAGACTTTTTTCCCCTAATAGGAGTGGTTTCATATCTCGTTATATTTCAAAAGGCTCGATCCTTTTAAATCTGAAAGTTCTCTGTGTACATTGAAAACAGATGGAAAAGGATCAGGGGACCCAAGTAGAAAAAAGCTTTACAGAAGATCTATTTAAGTAATACTTTAAATAAATAAATCATTTGTCTGAGAAACCACATCTAACAGAAATATAGATAATTATATAATGAATATATAAACGACATTTCCTGAAGCAATTCCTGTCTTTATACATTTCCTGAATTATCTGTATTACGAAACAGCAGCGTGGCGCCGTTAATTGATAAGCACTGTGCTATAGTTACCACGCTAATTGCGGCTCTTCAGGTCCTTGTCTCACAGCTCCTCCAGCCCGTTAACAATTGGGAATGATTGCACAGGAGCTATTCTTAGAATGAGATGGCAGAAGAGTTTGGAGAGCAGCAGCCATTTTTTTTTTTTTTGTGCGTGCTACAGCTGTTTTGGAAAAGAAGTTGGATAAAAATGTTCCGAGTTGTCCTTTTGGGTATTTTTTTTTTTGAAATTCTGATGAAGTTCGAGCTTCCTGTTGGCTAATTAATCTTGCTTGTCCCAAGTTGAAGCCGAGGTTGGTGTTGCAGGACACAGGGGATACTGCTTGGTGACTGTTCTCAGGAGAGTGGCAGTTTTTCGTTGGAGACAGGACTGACTGTTAAGATAGACGGTAGATGAACGTATCCAGGAGTCCAGTTTATGGTATAAAACACCAGTGATGAAAGGCACGATTCAAGATTAACTTTGAACGTGGTTTTTTCCCCAACTCTGAAATGAAGCGAAGTGATTGTAGGTCTGTCTCCAAGAATGCGTTATGCCTTCTGTGACTCAGAAGGGTCAGTGGATGATCAGAAGGTGTGACTGGGAGGAGACACCCATTCAGCTAATCCCAGATTGGCCTTTTGTTATCCCATCCTGCTTGCCCGCTTTACAGAGTTCAGCTGGGGTAGATAAACAAGGGGACAGGATTTCGTTGCTAATCTACTATATGAAATCAGGGCTGTCTTCTCTGAATGCTTGTACCATAGGAGGTAAGGTTGGTAGGAAGAATAACAAACAGAAATATGTAAAAAGAAGAATAAACAGTTTTATAGCTGGTAAAAAAAACAACCAAACAAACAAAACCAAACTCTCAGGGGGAAAAGCCCATGTTCCCTCTGCAAAGTATTCATAGCAGAGACCTATCACCTTTTCCAGTTTCAGCTGTATCAACCTTGGTACTCTCACACGGCGCTGCATCAGCAAATTTGAAGCGTTTTACTAAGGAGGTGTCTTTGCCCCCACGTGGGACAAAGGAAGTCGACGCACGGCTGCAGTTACACAGAAGCTCTGGCAGAGTTAGGCAGACAATCCGTGTTTCCTGGCCTCAGTTGCTTTTCCCTTTTCACTGGCATGTCCTCAAGCATTCTGGACTTACACACCTGTAATGCACCGCTGCTTCATAGCAGCTGATTCCCCTGGGAAAGAGAAATGCACACCGATCTCGTATTCCTTCAGACAAAACACAGAAAGAATATGCTTCGGTTTTCTACAATAATAGCTGGTTTGCATAAAAAAAATGAATGCAATTTGAAAAGCCACTCTTGCCAGAATAGGCTGCAGGAGAGTCTCTAGCATGTTTTCATCACCGAATCCACTCCAGTTGTACAAATGGTAAGTGTTAAAGAGAGAAACTGGATGATAAATTGAGTTACGATGTATGCATTTCATATTAATATGAAATATCTGTATATGAATTAAGAAGGTACCTTCTGTAGCTTAGTCTGAGCGTGGAAAACACTGTAACTGTGGAAGAGGAGGCATTACTTTGCAGTACTGAAGAGTTAAGTGTGTCCATACCAACAGATTGCTACCTGTCAGTTTTCATCCTCGGTCCTTCACACAGCTGGAGTCTGGTTTTCACTGAAATAGTCTTGGAATCGGGAGACTTTGTCCTCTCATTTGGTCATGTGTGTCACCTCAGACGCGTTACCAGCACAAACCGATGAATTGGCCCTAATGCGGATTTATGTGGGTTTTTTAGTGCTTGATAAAAGAATCTACTTCAAAACACTGGCCGTGATATATTTTGAAGAGGATTAATAGAGGAATGTTGTTCCTGGTACTTTTGTCTTTATGGAACACAGCGACATCTTGTGGCAAATGAAAGGACAGTGTCGTTTTTTCCAGACACATCCTCATTTCAGATGGTTTACCGAGGGAAGTCCGTGAATTCTGGACGACAGCTGATGCATTGCTTTCATCTGTATTACCACTCTTTACGAATTTAAGTACAGGTTTCCTTCAAGTACTTTTTCGTAGCGAAAAAGACCTTGGTTTCTGCCATATTGCAAAAGCGGAGCGTTGCAGTTTGTCACCTCAGCTCGCTGACATTCTTTGGAAAACTTTCAGCTCCAGGAACGCTCCTGTCCCGGTCTCGCTGATACAAGACTGGGAGTCAGCACTGCAAAGGCTTTACTTACCGTAATGTATTTTCACAGATGGCCACAGTTCTCAGACTGCTTCTGAAGGCAATGAAAACACAGTAACTTTCTGTCATGAGGCAGAGACCCTTTTTCTATCTTCTTTTTATTTTCCTTTTTTTTTAACATTAAACTTGGTTTTTTTTTTTTGTCTTTTTATAGAACCAAGCAAGGCTTAAGCCCTGTTCCTCTTGTTTTGGGACCCTCCACTGGGACGGCTGTCCTTCGCAGCTGATACTTGGGTACGATCCTAGTTGTCAGCATGAAAGGAAAAACGGCACGCTGCGACTGGAAATCTGTGCCCCAGAGGCAGCCCTCTCCCTGCGATCGATACAAACACGCTTGCGTTATTTGCAGAGGATTTGTTTATCTCTACGGAGGGCGGAACACCACTGCTCTTAGGGATTTTTGGCGATACAATATAGGTAAGTTTGCCCCTGCAGTTGCGTGTCAGGATGAAAGAGATTCTACATCCAGCCGTCATGAAACGGGGGATATGTTCTAGTCAAGAGGTTGTTGGATTGTCTCCATTTGAAGTCTCTTATCAAAATGATGTATAAACTGCATTTTGATCATGGGGCAAATGGTGTGTTTGTTCCTGTTGCAGGTGTCCCGGAAAGTCTAGATTTCAGTTCAGCTGGGGTTTGGTTGGTTGGTTTTGGTTTTTTGAGCAGAAATACTGAGTCATTTAAAACGTGCTGGTCCTAGCAAGCGACATCAAAGACACAGCTTTACTGACTCTAACGTGGGAATAGTTTATGCATGTGAAAGTGTACAAAGGGAACACGAGTACCATACTGTGTGAGATCGTATTAATGACGTGCTATCAGACATGACACCTGTATTTTTTGACTTGACGTATGGTGTTCCCCCTTCAGTTATTGTTACGGGAATAAAAGACAATTGTGCCGGCGTTCGCGCTCATGGAATAGTTGGATTTTAATGTAGGCAGCAGTTTGGCATTAAAATAAAAGAAGTAGCAAGATCAATTTCTACTATATTTACGTGTGCTAAATAGAAAAATGCACATATTTAATTTCAAGGCGGGGGGGGTGGGGGGGTGGAGTGTCTCAGTCTTCTGAACTAACAGAGAGGGAAGATGACAACACGCTTGGTTTTCTCCTGTTGACTCTGGCAGCGCAACCGGATTCAAAGCCCACCTTTCCCCCTTTTCCCTAATGTTCGTGTGTTGAACGCACCGCTGTCTTAACTTCAACTTTGGTTTATAGAGAAAAATGAATGGGAAATGCTGGACTGCTCCAGAGATGCTCCAGAAGAACTGGAAGAACATTCCATGGTAGCTTATAAGGTAGTAGTTTAAGATTTATATTGCCTGTATCCTAACGTTTTACTTCCTATTATACAATGAAATAAAACTCCATGGATTATTATGTACTGACCTACTACCCCCACAAAATTATGTCAGTCCAATTCTGGACGTAGCTATAGCAATGTTCTGGAATCCTTCTGAATAAAGCGAGCGCACTGTAGCCGTGCAGCAGTGCGCAGCTCCCCCATTTCCTCAGCCAACGCTCAGTTCGTAACAGTAATACAAACTAAAGACCTTGGCAGCACACCCCTTGACTTAGTTGTATAGTTGTAACAGTTGCTCTGAATTCATTTGCATGATAAGCTACAGCATAAAAACATTCACTTCAGAACTTGCATGGAAGAGGGACGGGGGAGTGAAGGCAAATAAGAATTACAGCTTCGCTTGCCGGGGGAAAATCAGAGTTCAGGCTATCAGGAGCTACAGTGCAACGAAATCTTTCTATAAACACGCATAACCTAGTATTACCTGAGCAATGCCTCCGAGAGATCCAGGTCCGCATCCCTCAAGCTGTCCCAGATTGACGAGGAGGTGAGTGGTTCTGGAATGCCGTGCCCCTTACAATAGCACCACGGTCATCAGGGTTTCTTACTCGGAGAGGGTACAGACACGGTAAAAGTTGGTGGCTTTTTGTGATTGCCTCTTGAACTGTTAACAGACCATCACAGGCATTATCGTTAATTATATTTTGGTGCTGGCAGCCTTTTAACTTAAGAATTGTTTTAAAAATTATTTTAATGTTACATGCCTGCCTGTAAGTGACAGATATTTTTGCATTTCGCAGGGCACCCTCTACATTTTTGGTGGGATGGTGGATTCTGCTTTCACACAAGCAAAAACTCCCCTCTGGATATACGACACCGGTATGATACACAACAGCCAGTCTCTTCCATGGGACGCTCCAAGCCCGTGGGTACTCAGGAATTGTAGGAACCAAACTGTTTTCTGCTGCTTGTCACACAGCCCTCCCCAGGCTTTACAAGAAGTCATGTGTGTAAAACAGTGTGCATATCTCCCCCCTAAAATTAGGCTGTTGAGCTATCAAAGAGTCAGCTCTTACTTTATTTAGAAAGTATTTTTGGGAAAGTTATATATATTTTAATATCTCAGAATTTCCATTCCTCCCCTCTCCTGAAGTTAATTATTTGGTCATAAACCCCAATAATTATTACATATAATATTTAAAGTGTTTTTCCTTATGTTACATACATTTTTAAACCCCAGCTCTTTATTAGGGAAGAAAGTAGAACAGTAAAGTATATCTCATTTTGTATTTCTGCTGAAGAAACAAATAAGCTGCCAGGAGCAATGATGGAACAGGAAAAAACAAGTATAATTAAATCAGAAGGTGGGAAATTAACATCAGCATTTTATAACACGGAGGTTTTTTTCCTAAGAAGAAAAATTAGGGATCTCTTAAGCATGTGTTCTAATAAAAGCAGTGCAACATGTGAATTCAACAGAGTTTCATACACTATATATTCTCCCTTTGGAAATACCGTGTGTAGTAACGGCTGCTTATTTTGATGTCGGATGGGGGGCAGAGACAGAGGGAGATTGATGGCTTTTTGAGCTAGTAAATCCTGTGGCAAGACTAAGATTTAAGTTTCTTTGCCTCCGTGCTACTTCACTCCGTAACCTTAAGTCAGTGGGGATTTTTTAATCAGACACTGCCTGTGTGAATTACTCAGCTGCTGAAAGAACAGAGATCCTCAGCTAGAATGTATTTCACACGAGAAAGCATATTATTACTCACAGGACTTAGAAGTGAAAATTGGGAATGAGTTACTCAGAATTTGCTGTGTGGCTCGTTCTTTCACGGTCATTACTTAACATCTTTCCTGGCAAGCACAGCTTTTACTACCGTAAACTCGCATTGCTTTCTCGTGCTACCTCTGGTGCTGAGTAGGTGGGATTTCTGCTCCTTCACGGTGATCATAGACTGATTTTTGACTGTTATTTGAGGACTACTTTTAAGGAATCTGTGAAAAGGAACAAGCAAAACAAGGCTGTTGTCATAAGGTTTACGTAATCAGTAGGAGCCATACATCCGTCGGTAAATCTGGGGATTTGCACATTCAGAAAATGCTGGAAATCACAGATTACCTGCATTGTGAAATTTAGCTGTAGGAACCAGGAAATACGGTGCGGTATCTCCGCGATCCCCTATCTGCTAAGGGTACAGGACGTAATTAACCTGTGTCTCCATTAAGTCCCTTGGTAACTGCTGTCTGTGGGAAGCAGATTTCTTCATCCTTGTCAGTGGAAAACACCAGCATGAGGCTTACTTGAAAATCAGACCTGCAATTCGAAAAATTACTGTAGGAGGAGCGTCCTCTTGTGGTCTGGGATATAAACTGCGCTTTATTAAAACTACCCCCTAGATGCTGCAAGATGGACAGAGCGCCCGAAGGTACCAGCAGAGACCGAGGTAAGGAGCCAGGAGGTGGTGGATGTGTGAATCAAATGCCTGTTGCTTTGTTGATTAAACAGATTGCTGCGAAATATGTTCCCCCAAACAGTTCCAGTCTTACCTCTGCAGAGACGTGTGGCTCTATCTCTTTGCGCTCTCAGCAACGAAGGGTTTTTCCTTTTTTTAACTTTTTTAACTTCTTACACAGGACTTGGTATTTCAGTCCTCTACTACTGCTCCTGTTTATCTGAAATCCTTCTCGAGGGAACTCATTTTAAAGGGAGCATTTCCAGCCCGCACGAAGCCGGTGCTTTTAGAAGCGGGGTTGTGAACACAGATGGGCAGTCACACTGGTAAAGCTGAAATGCCAAGCGCTGCGGCGTTTTCCGTTTCTCCCCTCCGAGCGCGCCGACTCGCCAAGGCACTGCCGCTTCTGAAGGAAACCCCGGAGAAAGCGGCTCCGTCTTGGTGTGAGAACACTGCTTTTACATCACTGCACGTAAAGACCGACTCGCGGCTTGCTCCTGGAACGCCGCCCTCCCAGTGTTGATGCGCTAGGATGTCGCACCGCAAACGCGTTACGGTGTGCGGGAGTGACCGCTGTGGGTGCCTGTGTTTGGTGGCGGAGTCGAGACAAAGTTTGGGACCGCAGGGTCATTTCCGAGGAGCAAAAGGTGTGACACGGTCGAGGAAGTTGCACTAACCAGGGGAAGCAGCAGACAGGCGGCAGTTACCCTGCTTACCAGCTTCTCCGTGGGTGTTTAGCCCAACGTTGCCTCATCCCGTTCGCCCTTGAGGCCACGTTGCTAACGCTTCTGTGCCCAGGATGGCAGCTTCCCTGTCTCTGCCTCTACTTGTTGCTGAAATCCCACACGGGCTCGGTTTAGGAAGTGCCCTAGCCCTTACCTTTGCTACGTTTTCCCTAGGGAAAACCCATCAGCCACATCATTCGGTTTCTGCCAAAGCGTAGCACCGTGCCTCCATTTTTAATGGAATTACCTATCCATTCCTTCTTACATTCAACGGTTTCTTGGAAATATCTTAAACTGGATATAGAGAGACGGCATTAGGTGCCCACCTCCCAAAACCCAGACTGTAAAAGAACAAACCCAAACCCTTGCCTTGTGTTTCAGCTTTACCTGGGCCTCCTCAGGTTTGGTTCCGCGAGTCCCGGCAGCACCGAG
>NW_010233999.1:35269-37736 GCF_000690775.1 Eurypyga helias | reverse complement strand
GTCTGGGTGTAGCCTAGGGCTTGCGGTGGGGCAAACCCACACCAGGCAAAGCGAGGGAGACTTACCCTTGGGACTAAAGCTTCCTCAGCGTGCGAAGGCTGTGCTTGCTGGTGGGAAGGGCTGCGTCCTCCCGTTACATTCCCAAGAGCTGCCCCGTGCATTTAGCTCACGTCCTGTGTGAAGGAGGGGGAGGCTGTAGGCAGGCGGTGGACTTAGAAGGGGAGGGGTGCTGAGGCTGGAGAATGGTTTGTATTTGCACCTGTACACGTCTTCCGTGGTGGGTTTACTCTGCCTTTTCCAAGAGGTGTAACTCAACCCAAAGCAATGGCTTTCACGACGTGGGAGTACTCCCCAGATGGACACTGCTATCAGTACGGCTTGATCTGTTGACACCTTTTGTCTTGTTACTAAACCGTTCCAGAGCTCCGCCCCGAGTAACAGGAAGGGGCACAGCGCCGTGGCGTACCATTCCCGCATGTACATCTACGGGGGATACGTCGGCATCAGAGGCATCTCGCAAGAGTTTTGGACTTTCCATTTTGGTAAGTTAAAGAGCGTGCTGAGGTTCTGAGGCAGCCTAAAACGATGATGACTGCTGCAGGAAAGCACGGCCGGCTCTGTTAGGAAAACCCATGCCAGTGGAACTGCTCTAGGTTAGTTCTGGCTTCTGTTTGGCAGCATTTGATTACAAACTCTGTCAATTCAGTTAACACCCAGCTGAACTGAATGAGACTCTGTTACACTGGAAGAAGTTTCGCAGTGTTTACCAGGTTTAGAGCTGAAAACCAGGGAGAACGTTTTATTCACCAAGTTCTTCAAGGATCACCAGAAACTTCCAGATGCAGCAGAGACCCCGATGTCAGCCTACTGACGCTGTTTTTTAATCTCAGATCCAGAACTAACCATGGGGAGCCAAACCTGACAGGAGATGGTTTCATTAGCATACTCACTGCTCATCTGGTGGCTGCAAACCAGATGATTCCCAGAGACTTCCTAAGCTTCTCTTACCTGGTGACCGTTCAGTCGCTGTTTGGAGATGAATGATGGGTTTATCTCATCCTTCACTCCCTCACAGGGAGAATAAGCACAGACATGACTGAAGGAATGTTTCTGTTGACTGATTTTTCCCCTCTCATAGCCAGGAAATTATCTTTCCATGTCAGAGTTAATCAATTAACAAAGCTGTAGGAGAAACTGCTCTGTAAATAAAATTCCCATGGCATCTGTCCTACAGCAGCTGACACTGTCATTAAAAGTTTATTTCAAGACTGTTTTTTTAAATGCACTTTCTCAGTGTCAGGATTTAAGCTCTTCACCCCTATTACAATAGGCTTAGAGCAGAAACCCGTATTCTCCAACAAAACAGCTGCTTTGTTCTTGAAACCAATCCCTTCTCCAACACTCGGGGAAGTTGCTACACCTGTAAATTACTGTTTTGCTTTCAGATACCAGAAAATGGGTGTGCCTTTCCACGCCGCCCCGCAGCGATGGCCCAGGACCTCGGCATGGCCATTCGGCCGTGGTTCATCTCGCAGGCATGTACCTCTTCGGAGGCCTGATGGGGCTGAGCGAACGGAAGGACTTGTGGAAGTGGGACTTCGTAAGCAGCAGCTGGTCCCACATCAGAACGAGGTAAACGGCGCTGTTGTTACGCTCCGCTGACAGAGAATCAGCCTTACCTTTGGCTCTGCGCGCAGGCAGAGAGGGAGGTGTCGCCCTTTTGGCGACTGTAGGAATCGCTCAGATCAACACACGGCGCTGCTGCCGTCCTGGGGGGTCCAGTTGGAAGAGCTGTTGGCAATGCGCTGATGCCGCTGTCAGCGGGATTTTGATGTTCCGGTGCAGCTGTTGGGTGGTCATTCTTTGGGTCAAACCAGCACAGAGGCCGAGATGGGTGCTACGTGTCTCGTTGCTCTCCCCTTACCCGCTGCTTTCTCTTACCTTTAGCCAAGGACCTCCGCCAGTGGTGGGTCACGCTTCAGTAGCCTTCAAAGACTCGATGCTGATTTTTGGTGGAGGGATGCCAAATTCCAGTCCTAATGGTGATCTCTGGAAGTATCACTTCCATACGCACACATGGAAGAAGCTCAGTAGTACTACCGAGGCAAACTTTTCTCCTAAAATGTATCACTGCATCTTAGGAACGGGTGCCCATTTCCAAACTACCTCAGACTTCACCCCCGCGTTCCCCAGCCGCTGGAAGAGTCAGCGGAAGGACCCGCCCCGGCTGGTGACCGTCCCGAAGCACGCTCGCTTTGGGAGCTACTTCCGCCAGCAGCCTGCGTACGGAGCGCTGGGCAGCGAGGAAAGCAACGCCATTGAGATGAACACCTTCAGCTTGCCTCTGGAGCCCGGGGGCTTCCGTGCCTTTCAGACCACCGCAGGGGCAGAACTCGACCCAAACAGAGCCACAGGCACGGTGTCAGAGGACAAGCCGTCCCCTCTGTTGGTCACGTCGCAAAGAGAG
>NW_010233999.1:0-35203 GCF_000690775.1 Eurypyga helias | reverse complement strand
GTGGAGGCGGGACCAGCCTGCTGCTGCTCATCGGGGGAAAACCGTTGTCCAGCTTCTCCGAGATCTCCTTCTGGCAAATGGAATTTGATAGCTTGTGATGGCCTTGGTGGCGGAGCAGAAGGTTAAATTCCTGCCGGCGCGCCAGCGGGAGGGAACCAACCGCTTGCGACTCTTCCGTTGCCCATCAGCGCGCAGGGAATAAACGCCACCTCCCCCTACTTGTGTGAGCCGGGCTTTTACGCCGCAGACGCCACCTGACGCGTTCAGGTCACAGCCTGCAGGTAAGCTGCAGCTCCTGAGAGGGGCTCGGCCGACGGCTGCTCTTTCCGCTGCTTTTCCTTCCGGTCACTTGACACCCTTTGGGACTGCAGCAGCTGTCGCTGCCTTGAAAATGAGAACAGTGAGTAGCCCCGACTGACTCCCCGGCTGCCACGCGGGGTGCCAGGCTCGCTCGCTCCGCGCCGGCGTAAGAAACCACTGCGCGCCCAGAAAAGCGCATTCGAGTCACGTCTGCGCACCTTGCAGCCACACTGATCAATCAGTGGAGGATGGTCGATGGACGGATTCGATGAAGCTCAACGGCAACGCTTCCCAAGGTTTTTCAGGTCTTGTTCTCCTGGCAGACTGCACCACGCACCTGCAGCACGAGGCGGCCTGCGACAAAGAACAAACCCAGCGGGCAGATGCGCGAGTGAAGCCTAGAAGGTATCCAAGGATCGATCGCACCTCGCCCCGCGGAGGCGAGACCACCCCACAAAACCACGCGCAGCGTCAGGCCAGAGGAAGCGCCTTACACCCGGAGAACGGGACAGCTGCCCGCTGAACGCGAGGTGTAAGGGCTGAGCATGGATCAGAAGGGTTTGGGCTGTCGGGGGGAAACAAGCCAAAAACACCCCCAGAGGGAAGAGGGCTGGGCAGGAGTGGCACGACACATTCTGCTCAGATTTTAGCCACAAAGGCATTTCTGCTTTTCCAACTCCATCGCTCCCGGTTTTGTCAGTGTATGTAGAAATGTAGGCATTTCCCCTCTACACCAGTAAATCCTGAGTTCATGCATGGTTTGCTTTTCTCTGATGAAAAGAAAAAGCGCGTTTTTTGACAGATGCTATTGTCCAGTGTTTCAAACGTTTATTTCCAGGGAAGTTACTAAGAGAGTATCCTTTGGACTGAACTGCAGCTTGCTCTAAGAAGGGATGCTGATGTCTGAAGTGACTGGGAAGTGCAATTTAATGCCTGGCACCTCCATCCCGTCTGGACACGCGTGAGCTCAGGTTCTCTCCCCAAACCCCACGGGTGGTGTCCAAGACCTCAGCACACAATCCTTGCCCATACCCATGGGCGCTCTTCCCTTTCAAAACTCAACCAGCACCATCGACTACACTTCCCGGGGCTCTCGCCTCCCTTTTCCTGGCACATTCTTACCCAGCGCAGTCTCCTTCCTGCCGGGGAAGGGAAGAGCCTTTCTGGGCGTGCTCACGGCCGTAGCGGTTAACGAGGATTCATCCGGGCCCAGTGACTAAAAGCTGCTGCCGTCTGCGGGCTCTGCGGGGGCCGGCACGAAATAACGAACGGGATTGCTCCAGCTAACAGCAACCGTTCAGGAACAGCGCACGCTGCGCCGGGTTCAGCTGGGCAGGGGCTGAAGGGGCTGCTGCCAGCCAGCTGAGAACACCGCAGAAGAACGGGCAGCTCAATGCGCTTGGTGCGCCCCCAGCCTAAGCCAGACCCACAGAACGAAAGCAGAAGGATACAGAAGGCGGCTGCCATCCCATCCGAGACACGAGGTGTGCCATTGCGTCCCAAGTCACGCGCCTGAGAGCAAATCCAGCCGTCCGCCTTCGGTTTCTGACCACCAAAATCCACGAAGAGCAGAGGGACTTCCTGTTAGAATATAGGTGTTTAAAGAGGGTGTTTTTTAAAATAATAATAAAAAAATCCGAACCAAATGTGGTTTATCGTGTGGAGTTATAAATGGATTTGAAGAGCTTATCAGTGGGGTTGGAGATTGACCTACAGCACAGATGATGCCACAGGGGAAATGACCTTCTCTGAGCTCAGTCTTCAGGCTGGAGTCACTTCGCTTCCTTGTGATAACTGCTGAGAAACCAAGGTGATCCAAAGGTTTGGTTGCCCCTTGCTGCCTTCTCCGGCATTTCACCAAAGTCAGGGGTGGATATAAAGAGTCTCCTTTGAACAATCACTGGCACCACCGCGCTTCGACCTCTAAACCAACCCCTTTCTGGAAGGAAAAGCACGACAGCTCAGCTAACCAGCACGCGCTTTTCTCTGTGCTTTGTGGAACTATGCTTGGAAGTTCAGAACTTCCTTCCCCGGGCTGATTTTCAAAGCCAGGGAACAGCTGACAGTCCTGCAGGACAGCCTCAGCTTTTCTGGAAAGGCGGCATTTCACCCTTCAGCATCTGCCTGCCAGCTCAGATGTCACCTGAGGTTACGCTTTGATTGACAGCAAATTAAGTTTTCACCACAGCCTGCGGTTTTGACATCCCAAATAGTTCTACGAGCCTCTCTCCAACCCAGGTACTATCTCTTCCCCCAGAGGCTGCCCAGTGACCGCAGCGCACAGACGGCGAAGGGTCCTGCAGCGTTAACGTACTGCCAGACCCCACGAGGTGGGGGGCGCGTGCGCGTCTGCCCCACACCTTTGGCCTTGGTTTCGGGGGCGCAGCAGCCCGCTGGCCCCAGCCACGCCAAATCCCGGCTGCCCCTGTGCTTAACGATGACTCTGGGAGACATTTTGCACTGATGTGGTATATTTGAGACAAAACTACCGTATAAACATTCCGAGAGCGGATCGAGTGGACTACAGATCACAGTTTCTTGTTCCCGTGTAGCTTCCGTACAGGAAAGAGTTCATACATCACTAGTGTTGTGACACAAAAGCAAGAGGGTGCCACCTTGTTTTATAAAAAAAACAACAAATAAATTACACATTGAGAGCTACTGCCAAGCTTTACATATAAAAGGTAAAAATACAGTAGTTAGTAGTTAGCGGGGCTTTAAAAAAAAAAAAATCTAGCTAAAAAATATCCTTACATACTCAAAAAATGACATTGTCCAGGTCCAGGGCGGGTGCGGTGGTGCTTACGAAGCCGAGCGCTCAAGGCAAGCAGTTCAAAGGCGGCGAATTCTGCAGGAGAACCTGTGGCTCGGGGTCGGACACAACACCGGGTGAGCACCCGCTCCCGGCTTTCACCAGGCCATGCCGATGGCTGGCGTCTCCCCCTGAGCACGGTGACAGGACAGCGCGGTGCCCGATGGGGACACGCCGACGCTCCGGCCAGCTGGCGGCAGCGGGAAGGGCCCTGTCCTCCGGGCTGCAGCGTGGATGCTCGGTGCAAACGCAGAGGGATGGGGCTGCGGCACCAGAAGGCCATTCCCTCGCTCAGGTTTGAGCTGTCTTTTGGTACAGAGTTCTGAGGGGGCAGCTGCCTTCGACAGCTGCGGCGTCGCCGCGTCACGATACTACACCTTCCTTGACCAACACACGCTGACGCCCCCAGGGCTTCACGCGCTGCCGGCTGGCCGGGAAATGCTCCTGATCCGTAGGTTTGGGTTGCACCAGAGCACGTTCACAGCGTTCCCCTCCTGTTCGACTCGAGGGGTCTAACACACTTCCACGGTGCAGCATCTCCCTGCGATCAGTCTGTTTGAGACACGAGCTGGGTCTCTGTTTCCGTGTGCGTTAAGGTTCCTACGCATATGGAGTGCAACTGGAGTGAAACCACTTTTACTTTTGGATCAAGTTACGGAGTTAAAGCGCCCCCGACTGGGATCAGCACGGTGTGGGCACAGCGTGGAGGGGTACAAGGCCAGTTTCTGAGCACAGGCCGGGACGGGCGTTACAAAGCCAAGAGGGGAAAACTTCACTGGGGAAAAAAAAAAAAAAATTGAACTTTCGAGTTTTTCTTTCAAACCAAAACTGGCTTTTTCCAAATGACTGCAGGAGAACGTGCATTCGTTCATTCATTCCTGTCAGCTCTTGAAGCTTTTAAGTGGTTGGCAGACCTGCCAGCATCCCAACAGCAGATTCTCACAGGTTTTATTTATAAATCTAACTAAATACCAAAAAATAAACTTTCAGGGGGAGATCGGGCCTTACAGCCAACCCACAGCAGAGCAGTGGTACGAAAATCCCTTTTCCTCAGCGTCACACCGGCGTCAGTGCTTCCTAGCACCGAGCGCAGCAGCTACTGTTGGTGTTCGGTAACCCGCCGGGCCCGAGCCGCGCTGCGTTCCCTCTTCGCCGGTCACGATGCATCGCGATACCTGTTGTATGAAGGCAAAACAGCGATGCCAAACGACGGGATGTTCGGAGAGCTGCGTGCTGTTCAGAGCACGTAACCGTGGTGCCTTGGTGTCACCGTCTGCCTGTGCACGCAGGGACGTGGAATGGCTGAATACGCTGCGCTGAGCGACGTGGAGGGAGGATTTGCTCCGAGGTCCTTTTGGGAGGGACTCAAGCTAACGGCTCACCACGCTCCTGAACCCGCACAGCGAACACGCCGCTGCGTTCCGCATACCGCACCAACACGCGCAGCTGGCGAACGCCAGCTCAGCTGCTGAGCAAACAGACCCACAGCGAGCGCCCGGTTTCCCCAGGCGCTCCCGGTTTGGCGCAGGAAGTGGGATCAGCTTCCCTTTTCCCACAGGAACTTTGCTGGCACCTGCGTTACTAATCCACACCAAGAGATGTGATATTTGAATGGGGAACCTTCTACGCTTTAGTACGCGGTAAGGCTCAGGCTTGGAAGGATGAAAGAAGCCAACACCCAAGCTGGAAGCGACAGCGGGAGCAGATCAGCAGCTCCCCGGGGCAGCAACCTGCCCGCCCAGGAGGGGACACCTGAGGCACCTGCCACCACTTCTGACTCCCAGTCCTCGAGGCGGTGGCCGCAGAG
The DNA here is from genome assembly GCF_000690775.1 of Eurypyga helias. Lineage (NCBI taxonomy): Eukaryota > Metazoa > Chordata > Aves > Eurypygiformes > Eurypygidae > Eurypyga > Eurypyga helias. The sequence continues at coordinate 30,284 of NW_010233999.1, read as the reverse complement.
TCACCCTGGTGCGTTGGTCCCACAAGCTCCCCGAGGTTTCTGTGTTTCTCTATTAAGGCCTCGGGGGGGTTGAGGTGTGGCAGTGGCCACATAGCTTCTTCCTTAATGCCCTAATTCAGCATCCTGCAACCGACAGCACGAGAGCCGCAGTGCCAAAGCCCCGCTCTGAGAGCGGCAGCTGGGCCTTTTTTTTTACTCACACAACCCACAGGTCCAAGCCTCTGCCTACGTGGCGACAGCCGGGGTGCAGAAATGGAGTTGTGCATATGGGTTCCAGAACCAACTTTCACATCTAAAATTGTTTCTAAGAACCACACGTGCACGAATGTTGATACACAGCAGCACTATGCAGAAAACACCCTCCAAGCCCAGGCAGATGCACAAACCTCCTCCTAAGACAGACAGAGCCCAGTTGTTCCATCCACGCTTCTCTCTTGGCAGATGCGGAGCTCACCATCGGGATTCTCCTCCCTGCCTCTGCACTGACCTTTTCACAGGCCGATTCCCAGGGTCCACGTGCTCACCTCTCCGCGTCCACCTGGGGATCCTGCTGCCCAGGACTCGATGATCCCTTCAGACTGTACATCCTGCATCCCGTCCTTCACCTGGCCACCGAAAGGCCTTCACCCGCTCTGTGGAGCCTGCTCCTACCTTCTTCCTACAAAGAAGTGAACTGCTTACAGGAACCTGTCACCTCTTTTTCCTGTTTTCATCTTACTCCTTCTATTCCCTGTTCCACGTACAACTATTAGATGACACCTGGAGCGGGACTCAAGGTGGTGTTAAGAACTGATCTAGTTGTACCCTCCTGTCGTTAACATACCCTGTAATTATTCCCAATGCACAGCATCTGGAAACAACACCCCGAAATGGTATAAACAGAAACAAGAACCTTCTTTTCCTTCCTAGTCCTACATGACAACCAAACGAACCAAGGAGCAGTTCCTGACGCAAACTGTACTCACACCTCACTGCTTCAGCCTTTGAAACATAAATCTCTCGCCTAAAACGCAGGTATTTGAGTCACACAGGAAATAAGTGGTGTCAGAATGGGGCCCTCTGCTGCACTGTGCTAGTGCTGTAGGCTGCTGGGCAGGGAATTCTCCAGGTTGCAGCGAGCAGCTCAAATCCAGTCAACGTAGCGGGTCAGTGATGGACTAGATTTTCATTCCTTCCAGGTACTCTAACAAGAGGTGGAAGGATTATTACGGGGTTTAAGGCCAAAAAGGAGAGGATGTGTTGGTAAAACAAAGGGATAACAGAGGAATAATCACACAGAAAACGTCCTTGGCCGTAGGAAAGTCACCCCTGCTGTGAGCCACCGCACGTAGTACCGGCCACAAGGTGGCCCTACAAGTTCTCCTCATCTTTCAGTGCTGATCTCCGCGAGTCAGACACCGTGCGCTGCTACGTGGCCAACATCCCTGGGAACGCGCCCCATTAACGCTGGAGGTGAGTGAGACCAAACGTAGCACGAGTGGAACACAACAGGATTCTGTTCTTCGGGTCCCGAACTAGCTCCAGTGTGGTATTTCACTTCCCCCTCAGGAGAAGATCAAACGTGCGTGTGGTTTTATATCCCAGTTCATTCCAGTTAGGCTGCAGTCAGTGTAGAAGTCTATTCCTGGATCCTAGAAAACCAGCTGGCTGTTTGGCTCCCATTCAGCATGAGTTCGATCCCAAGCAAGTCTTTCAGAAGGATCCTTTGGAGATACATTAGGAGACGTGAGTTCTTACAAGGTGGGAAGTGCAGAAACGACGCCTTTAGAGCTCAGTGGTGAGTAAACATTTCATCCTTGCTGCAGCATCCTCAGCGACTGGGCTAAAAGGAGAAAAACACAAGGCCTCATAAATACACACCCCCGAAAAGATCTGCCATGATGGGTTAAAAAGGAAAACCACGAGTATTGTTCCAAACCGTATGAACAGCTGTGCCCCTCGGAATTTAGCGAGGCCAACGGACAACCCGCAGAAGAGGAAGGAATCCGTTTCACAGGGCGCGGAGCAGCACCGCTGCCACGCACATCGCGAGAGGCTCGTGCGAAGACCTGACCGCGGCCACCTGTCTGCCTCACCCGCAGGGCAGAACGGGATAGAAAAAGGAAAAGTTTGTGCAGACCCTGTCCTCTGCCCTCCTTACAGCTGGGAAATAACTGGGGGATATTCCCTCCCCTCAGCCCTCTGACAGGTATCGACGCAGAGATTTCTCAGCAAACAAATCCGTGCCGTAATTTCAGTCCAGTGCTAAGAGGCGTTAGCAGGGAAGGAAAGAAACTGAAGTGATAACTGAAAAGGATTAATCGATTTTACAGCACTTGCAGCGACAACAGGTTTACCTCCTGCTGCTGGAGTTACAAGACCGCCCTGCTTCCTTGCAGTACTTCAGATCCCACCCAGCGAGACGGCCCCACAGACGCACGGCAAAAGGCGCAGCCTGTCTAAGCGGCCGCTGCGAGTCGGTCAGCGGCAGCAGGAAGAGCGCCTGCTTCCCGTACCTGGCAAGGACCTCGGACGTCTGCTGCGGCGGTGGCAACCCAGCTGAAGACAACAGAGTCTCCCTGCTGCCTTTCAGCATCATAGCCAAGGCAACATCATTTCCCAAAGGCCCGTTGGAAATCAGTCCGGTCTGAATGGGGGAGAACGAAACAGGAAACTAAAATGAAAACCTGCTGGGACGGGACAAGACAAGCTCGTTTTTCAGGGTGGCTTATTTAAAACAGTAGGAACTAAGATTCATCGAGTTTCAGGGTGGGATTCACTAGACGCAAGTTCTTAAAGGAACTTTACGGCATTTACACGCATTGTCACACAGCAAAAATGCAGTTTAAATGTTACCACGGTGGTTAGGTTGTTTGATTTACTCCAGCTGAATTAGTCTGCTTTAGTTCTGGTCTGGTACATTATTTTTACAAAAATCTGAAAGCCCAGAATTATTATATTTTACTATTTTACTCGAGCTCCGGTTTTTTAATCATGATAAAAGCTTTCTTTTTTGCTTTTCATTGTTGTTAAGGAACAGGAAATAACTCACTGGCACTATCCACCTCGGTGTTATCGTGGGCTGGGAAGACACCTACAAAAAGCAAACAAAGGCTCATTAGCAAAGGTTGGAAGGAGCTGAGAACATCTCAAACCCGTATTACGTCCTCCCAAAACGAGCTCGGGTATTTGGCCATCACTAGCCTTCGAGCCAGGCCAGCGATGAGCTACAGATGTGACTTCATACCAAAAGGTACATGGTACCCACACGGCTAATACCCGCTCGCTCACAGAAACTCGCTGGTAGCGGCTTCAGCACGGTGCCCCCTTCCAAAAAGCAACAGAACCCATTCATTTTCTGCTTTTTGGACAAAGTTAACCGAGAGCATATTTCTGTGAAGAGTTTAAAGCTCCTACTCCTTTCCCTTTGTTTTGGTGCATGCTACATTAACTCCTTTTTTTGCTGGCACAGGTCGTAAGAGATTTTTATCTATATGAAAGGTTGATTTGTATTAAAAGCTTCAAGTAATTATTTCATCTATAGGTATACACACACTATACATGTGTCTCTGTGTGTATGTACATGTTTACATACAATTTCCAAAGTATTACATACACCCAAAAGCCTGAGAAGCCGGCTGACACTCGTGAGTGTACTAAAATCAGACCACAGGCTCTTGTGGCACAGCTACGAGTCAGGTTCCCCCACCTCCGTCACAAAGCTGTAGGTCACCAAGCCCAGGCCAGCCACCCTAGGAGCAGGGGGCGTACGCGCTGGTCAGTCTCCAGGTCAGCCTGGGTCAATCGCCAGGCCACTCCTGCAGCAGAGCCAAGCCTGGGGGACAGGCAGGGGAGCCAGCGAGGAGTTGAGGAGTAAAAACCCGTTGTACGTGTGAAGGAAGAAATTTGGTTTTGAAATACGTTTACCCGAGGCGTGGCTTCTGTAAAGTCGATTAGATTCTCTGTCAGTGATGTTAAGGAAACGTCCCGGTCATCTGGAGTGCTCTGTGGAATAAATCAGTTTTTAATTGAATTCCCGGTAGTAACCAGATAGATCAGCTGAATTCCCTAGTGACTTCCCAAGTCACAGGCTGGTGCCGTTAGCGTACACCGCTGTTCATCAGGTGTTTTCTCAGATCTTTTTCAACAGCCTTTTGGTTTCACTTATTCCCATCAACACCCTGGCAACAGCGTTGCTGCCGTGTAAGCTGCGATACTGTCCCACTGCCCCACAGCGGGGTGGGGTTCTGCGCCATTCGACAAGCAACGGCTGCCAGCCGAGCGTCTGAACGCGGAGCACTGGTCATTACTCAGTGGGATCGAGTACGTGATCCTGGCTCAGAGGGGCAGCAGCTGAAGACCACGTTGCTCTGGTGATCCAGAACAACCCCTCAGGCTGCTGAAATAACAGCAGAGGCCGGTGTTGGAATTCTCTTTTCGTTTGGAGAGGGACAAAGGGAAGCTGACCCCTTAATCGCTAGCGCATTTCATGGGGCCAGTTACACGTTATCCTTAAGGTAACCAGACTACAACAACTGAACATTTCAATTTGAACTTCTCCCTCTGTGGTTATTTCAGTAGGAATTGCCTAAGTCAGAATTTCACCCCTTACAGCCTCTTTACTGGAACATCAAATCACTGGGATATAAGGAAAATGGTCAGTTGACAAGAGTGTCAGGCAAAGAATGTGAAAGAGCACTCAGAAACAGCCTTTGGAGTGATCTGTACAGCGTCCTGTCTGCCCCAGAACACACGCTGGCAGTCACCAAGGACGGGCGTTCACCCAGTTACGAGAGGCATGGGGCAAGGTCTGCTGGGCTCGCCTGGAGGCAGCAGCGCTCCACACGGACACCTCCCGGGCTGGCAGGTGGCGATACCTTTCCCACTGCGGCCTCCTCGGCTGGAGCCGGGTTAGCTGGAATCGGCAGGCCCTCATGGTTAGAGGCAGCGTGGTCCTCATTTAGCACATTCCTGAAAGAAGAGAACATTCTCATCAGCACACGGCCCGGACAGCACGCAACGGTGCTGCTTCCGAGAGCTCAACCCAAAACCCGGCGCCAGTCCCACGCCAGCAGGCGCAGGCCTGATGGGTAGGAGCGCGCAGAAACGCCTTCCAACGACCCCTGCGCATCACTGCTCGCTCTCAGCTTCAGCCCGAGCCGCGTACAGACCCGACAGTGCAAACGACTTTCTCTCAAAAGAGGTTCTTCAGCCCTTGTTTCTAATTCGCCTGAAGCCTTCCCCACCATCCTCTTATCTTCCTCTCCAGAGCCAGGGGCAGCAGGATGTCAGTTTTTCAGTCATTTCAGATGATGGGAGAGACTCGCTTACTGCTCGCTGGGATACTCACCCCAAGGCCTGGCCTATGCTGATTAACTGCTGCCACAGTAATTAAAAATGCATCGGTAAGCCTGCATCAGCGTAGCCTAACTGCTCAGCCGCTGTTCCTCATCCTTGCAGACCGGTTCATGATAATCTCCACGTGGTTCCCTTCCCCCAGAAACATGTTTCTCCAGAATCACTTACGGAACAAAGGTGTTTGAGGCAGGGATTGCTTTCAGGAGCTCTCTTGGGTCTTGAAATACCGGACTGATTGCTGGGGAACTACTCTGTGTTTTGCCTGATGGGAGAGTGTTCCTGGCACAAAACAACAAAACACAGGTACAACCTTCCACGGAAAGCTCCTCAGGAATTGCTTCTTACAGCACATTTTTGAGATCGCTAGACGTACGCTTTATTCAGTGTCGCCACGTGCTCTCTGAAGCCTGACACATGCTCATCTTCTGAAACGGCCAGGAACTACATGGGGCCACCCTTTTTCCAATACCTGGAATCCCACTGGAACCAGCAATCATTTGAGATTCTGTAATTCTCAGGAAATCAGCTGGGTCAGGTTTTCATACATAATTCTTTTCTCCAGCAGGAAACAGCTACCGCCAACAGACCCATCCCCTCTCCCCACACTGAAGCTGTTCACAGCTCACAAGTAACTGCAGCGCCGGAAGCTGCTGCTGGAACGGTGTCTATCCAGTTAAAGTACGGGAGAACAAAGGGTATCTGGATTAGCTCGTGTACAAAACTTAGCAACGATAGTGCCTGCTGGTTTTCACTTTCGAAGCCCTTTGCACGCACCCGGATGAGCTACGGGACGCAAGGTAACAGGCAGTGATCGCTGAGCCGCTGCAGGGCTGCCCTGCACTGCCCGTGCTCTGCCCTCCACTCCGGTAACCAGATCACACTTTTCCTCCAAATCTATAGTACCTGGCAGCAGCATCCTGAATATTGGAATTCTTGACACCTGTCAGGCTGTCTTCTCTTGTGACCTGAGAGAAAGAAATGAACACAGATACACATTTCTGATACCCGTTTCCATCGTATGTCAGCCTTGAGATTCACAGAAGAGCCGAGTGCCTCCCTCCCAGCACAGAAGCGTGCTGTTCACCCACTGCTCAAGGGCTTAAAATGTCAATTCCACGGAAAACTTCATCGCAGAAACAGAAATAATTCACCAAGGTAGCCAAATAAAACACCATTATTTGCTACAGAATTTACTAGCACGTGCTAGAAGCACAGTCTTAGCCACAAAATCACAGAATAATTTCTTGGTTAGAAGGCAACCTTTGGAGATTATCTGGCTCAATAACCACTCAAACCAGTTAGATGTTGAGTATCGTCGAGGATGGGGATTCCTGCATGGACAACATTCCAGTCCTGGACCACTGTTATTGTGAAGAAAGGCTGAACGTCTCCCTTACTCTGCCCTGGGTGTGGGCTCGTGGAGCACCCGTACCTGCGAGGCACCCTCCCCGACACCCGGCAACCCAAGAGAAACAAACCATCCGAGAACAGCACAGGCCTTGTCACTTGAGTATTTACCTTGTGCCCTGCTTCTGCCTGGGCCTTCAGGATATTGCTTTTGATATCTGCTGGAAGCCATGCTGCTGTGGGGACTGGGCTCTCAACTGCATTGTTAAGACACTTTTCTGTCAACTTTACCACTTCATCCTAGACGTGAGAAAAATCTTTATTAGAAACAGTTCCCACATGGGAAATCTGGCCTGAAGCTTATTAACATCTCTAAGTAACAACCAGGCTCTGGAGAGGAAAGTCAGCAGATTTATACTGAAATGAAAACCCTTTTTTTTTCCTGTTATTTTGGAACTCAGTTGTAAAGTCACAGCAAAACATAAAGTAAAAAAAGCACAATGCTTACAAGTGGAGATGCTGTGCTAGAAATACAGCGTGCAAGAACGGAAGTGGGCCCAAATTTGCAGCCTAGTTTACTGGTAGGAGATCCATACAGCAGCCATCATACGGTACCACTGTGGCCTAACTCTAAATCGATAATTTACTCTCAAATGCAAGGTGGGAAGATTTTTACCTTAAAATGCACTTACAAGTTACAACCACAGTTTAACGTGCTATTAGCTACCTCTCCCTTCACTGACGTATTGGAGCAAACAGGCAGCCAGATACAGCATGAACACCATTAAAAATGAGATGCCTTCCACCACAGTATATTTCATTATGTGAACTGCATTTCTTAATTATAAAGTGTTAATTAAGCATTCAATCTACTAATTGCTATTTGATTAGCAACAGAAGTTAATTAAGCAAGTAGAAACTACACCTCATGACCGTCATTCTGGGGCTGTGACTCTCGGGGGAGATGGAGCCCTGCTCCCCCGCCGTACGCCGCCAGCTCTGCCCCGCAGGCCGGTGCCGCATTCCCGCAGCACGCCTCAGGCAGGGACGATCCTGCTGCGCTCCTGCAGGCACCAACTGCAGCGAGGCCAGAAGGAATGACACCCAGTGCACAGACAGAGCAGGGGACAGAAGTTAGAGGAGGTGAATGCCTGTCCTCCACGCACTGCTCTCCATCTGCTTCCAGATTCTTTCGGTTTGCTGCAAATGCTAGCGAGAACCCCTAGCTGTTTGGGTTTAGAGAGGGGAAAGACATTCCCTCTTCTTGTTTCCCTCTAAACCACCTTTGGGGTATTCCAAGACTATCTATAGGAGAACCCGTTTTAAATGTAAAAACATTATTATCTGTACAGTCGCAGCACCCAACCGTGATAATCCTTAAATCCTTATGGAGGGGCCCTCACTGAGGCCCTGCACAGAACCCCTAATGCATCACTCCAGCACACGGGATGATTTTAACACAGCACGTCAGGGCACTCTGCTTTAAGCATAATTTTGTGGTTTAACTTCCTCTCGGCTTCCTCCACCTGAACGACCAGTTTCATTAGGTCACTCTGGTCTATTAGCAATCAGGTTCCCAACTCTTGAAAAGTTCAGTATTATTAAGTACTATTTTAAAGGCAATCAAGTTCTGTATCACCAAGGAAATATTTCCATCAATACTAAAGATGCATTTTTCTCTATCACTGTTTGGTGCTTGAAAAAAGCCGTGGTGTTTTACTGTTTGTTGGGGTTTTTCTTTGGGTTTTTTTTGTAATGGGAAGAGCACGCAGCTAGAGGGGAAAGCATCTGGCACCTCGGGATGTCTAATTACAAGACATTAGTTGTTCACATAAAACAGTGGCGCTGCTGGGGTCCGTCAGCGTTCTAGCTCCTTACACACTCACTGTTTCTACGTACGCCCGCCAGACTGTCCCTTCCTCCTCAATCAAACTGCACGCCAGGCAGCGGTGGGAAGGAAAGACCCAAGGCAGCCGCGGGACGAGCGGCATTCCCGGCGCCACTGAAAACCACTTCGCAGAGAGGGGGTCTAATGCAGGCACGTTTTGGAATAATGTCCAAGTGTTTGCAGATCACAACGGATCCAGAAAAAGAAAACCCGGATGTCCTTGGTTTCTGACTCCAGAGCAGACTTTGAACGCAGGCAAACGAGGTGAACTTCTTCTTGCTCGTTTCCCTTCAGGGACTGATGAAAGCGGAGCGTCGGTGTATTTAAGAGCTATTTGCCCTGTTTTGCCAGATCTGGTCACTGCGCTAGGGAAAGCTGGGAAAGGACAAAGTCACACTGCCATCCCAACAGATTTTGGCAGGGACCAGCGGTGAAGAATGAAGCCATTCATTCCCCTTTCCCAGCTGCCACTCTAAAACTACTTCTCTTTCTTTAAACGCAGACGGAGAGCTGGATAAATATTTCCGTGTCGGAGAAATCCGTCAGATTGACTGACTGCAGGTACAGACAGGGGTGCTCCCTGGCACTGCGTGTCTTTGCAGCTCAAAGCACACGGTATTTGAAGTATACAGAGGCAGTCTCTGATCTCTGACTACCTTTTTAAAACAAAACACTCCCGAGTCACCTCTTGGTAAGCTACAGTGCAGGCTGTGGAGTCTTTTCTACCTGCGGAAGACCATGGATGATCTACTCTTACACGCTCATAAGACACTCTGCCCTTCCTTCTTGAAAGCGGAGGTCGCTTTTACCCAAGAAAGAACCATCCCGGCATACTGCAGATCCGGACATCGTGCATTTCTCAGTTGTGCACATGTTCTTGCTCCCAAACGCGGTTACCATCACCGCAGTACCTGTAACCTCTGACACCCGGAGTTACTCAGCACCTCACACGGCAGCAGCCAGGTGGCTGACAGTGCTGTACTGACACCTCTTTGTTCCGTCAGCTCATTACAGAAACTTTATCTTGCTTACTATGTATCAGCCCTAACTTAAGCACCACGAAGACACTTTTGCTCCGTTCTCTCCATTTACCCAATTAAATGTGTTTTTTCCCCTCTCTGAACTAAACCAGAGCTCAACAGGCAAAAACATTCTGAAATAAGCTGTGTTCATTTGCTTTACTTCACAGGGAGGCAGTGTTTGGGCACAGCAGGACCTACAGGCTACTGACTAACCGTCTTAGAGACCGGGCAATCTTTGTAATGCACCCACCAAGCGGAGAGGGGCACAAGGCACCCTGACAACAGACCTTCAAGGGCACAGGAGCATAACAGCCTGCGGCACTGGGCATAGCAGAGCAAGCAGCCTTCTCTCCCAGGGAGACAGGGAGCAAATGCTCAGGAATGGGCTTAGCCCAAACACATGCTGCTGAACACTGCTCCGGCACCTGGTTTGTTTTATTATTGAGGAAGCAAAAAAAATCATAGCTGCTTCTCCGAAAGTCAGATAAATCCTCGGGCCTCCCCGCAAGGGAGGGGAGTACAAACAGAGAGAACGCTGCCAGGTGTTCTACTCTCTCTGCTCGTTCAAAACACAACCAAGCACACAAAGCTTTTAACACAAGGGAAGCAGAGTAAGTTGTCTTTTTTGTTCCCCATACATCATAAATGTATGATTTATTTACAGGCAAACCTGAAGGGAAATCTAAATTCAAAACTTTTTAAAGCTCTTAAAAAAAAAAAAAAAGAGCGATATCCTGTGTGAGTGCAGTTGTCTGATAACCAGTGAACCTGTCAAAGTTTACTGCTGTTGTATGGGAGGATCCTGTCCCCTCCATCCCTTCCAGCAACACTATTTTCACCATCACTGTCATTTTTTTGGCCCCTTCCATGAGCCTATTTAACTCACTATTTAGTAACTTAAAAACCAAAGCAAAACCAAACAACAATAAAAAAGCCCTTAAAGTTCAAAACAAGAAAGGCAAACAATTTTTTTTGGTCATTTTGTAGGCTACACTGCTTCACTGAAACACACGATGATTCCTGGAGGCGCCAGAGGAGAGAGGGAAGCCAGGGAAGGAAGAGTCAAGAGTGAGGGAGAAGAGAGCCCTCACCCGGTTCAGGGTACTGACGCTCCTAGTTTGGCTCAGCTGCCCGTGGAAATGCAGCCTGACTTGCTCAAAAGGATTTATGAGAGTACCGAGTCGAACTACGTCACTCCTCTGGACGTAAACACCGAGAGCACTAGCACCGGCTTCAGCGAGCAGGTAAAAACCAGTTGCTTAACAGGAGGGACGCATCACCAGTGAACTTGTCTGAAAACAAAATGTTCTGGCAGGGTTACCAAAGGCAACTGAAAAACACGGGGAAAGCAGCTCAACCCCTAAAAAAACCAGAGTGACCTATACAATGCTGTAGGGTTAGTAACCTGCAGAAAAGACAACTGAGGAACACGTCAAGGTTAAGTGTCCGTGCCCTTTACTCCCGCTGGTTTAAGAAGATGTCACCAGGCTGCAGACTGTATACATGCACCGGCACCTCCGTCCCCATCTTTATCTCACTGCCCTGTCACAGGTTTATCTATAACAAAGCATTTCTATTTCCTTTACTACCCCTCAGTATTACTCATTCATATTCTTACAAGTCTTGCAAAGGGACCAAGGTAAGCCGAAGACTTTTCCGCATGGCCTGAACACCACCCAGCAACGCCGCCAGGAGGAGTGAAGCCCAAGTACCTGTACGTGTATGTTTATGTTGGGACGCTCAGTTGGCACCGGGCTGCTGCGCTCTGTCTCCAGCTGCCTCAGTTTTAGGAAGGTGTCTTCAAACGCTGAAAAAGAGAGAAAAGAAAAGCTATCACCCTGCTAATGTCACAGTGGAGCTGACTTGTAAGGTGCATTATTCCTAAACATGAATTACATGCCTTTAGAATTGGGGAAAAAAAACACAGGGATGGGGGATGCTACTTGCTCAACCTTCAGTGCAGCTGTGCTGCCTGCAGACTGTACGTCCCTAATCCCATCCCTGCACTCCTGCAAGCTCATTTACCCAGCCATCCTCCCAGTGAGCAAGCAGCAAGAGTTAACTGTTCAGACGGTTGCACTTCACAGTATTTGTGGCTGAAGTCAGATCCTACAAAAAGCTGACTTCTCCCTAGTAACCTCTGCCCTTGGAAATAAACTGCTTCCAGCTGCAAGGGGGAGAGCTGACCAAGAGCTGACACGGGGGAGAGCTGACCAAGAGCTGACACATGGAAGGTGTCCCTGCCCATGGCAGCTCAGTTGGTCTTTAGGTTCCCTTCCACCCCTAACCATTCTATTCTATGGTTCTATGACTTCACTGTCCCAAACTGAATGACTTAAAACCATGACGATCTTACACATCTCTTGAAAAGTTTGTGGCAAATTATTGTAAACACAGTAAAATCAAAAAAAGGCAGGTCCTGAAAGCAGTTAAGGAAAATTCAGTAGACAGACTGACATCGGTGTTCGAGATTTCACAGACAGAAGACTGATTGTCGCCGTCTTTCTCCCTGAAAGCCATTTGTTACCATTCTGGTAGAGGACTTAGCGGCACTCCTCAACACACCAATTCATTTACTAGAGGGGGCTGCGCTCCGGTGGCGGGTCAAGCTGCCATCATGCATGTAACCGAAGGGAGCTCTCTCCAACACATCTGGGTTCTTATAAGAAAACAACCTCCTAACAACCTAATCGGTTAACTCTGACCCCACGTGTCATGATAAAGGGAAAAATCTCTAAGTTTGCTTACGGTCAGAGTCTGCTTTTTCAGCAGCACGTTCCTTTGTGCCAGGATGAGGGCAAGGAACAGCCTCTTCTGAATCTCCTGTTGCCAAGCCAACAACGGGACGGCTGACGGCATCATCGACACAAGTTTCTGGCAACTCCATGCTGTCTAGCAAATCAACAAGAGGTACGCTGCAGGGGCAGACAGATGGGCAGAGATACACAGAATCATGTTACCACTCTTTGCGAAACAAGAAAGAAAAGCTTTAACACGTAACGTCTTTTTTCAAGCCAGCTTCTGGGGACCAGAGACAGTCTGTAACAACGGTTTCGGGTAACTAACAGACACAGGCTTTCAGTGAGTTAAAAACAAACAAAAAAGGAGTATTTTGTGTCTGTAGACTGACTTCAAAACAGAACAGGCACACGTTGCCTGCTGCTTCCTCACACAACAGTGGAAGAAGTCAAGGGAGGAGGAAGGAAATTTTTATGCATTAAATACACTTTGTGGAACAAGCATCTGAAGTTTTTCCCACGAACTGAAGGTACGTTTTCACACAAAAGAGCTGGGGGGAGGGAAGCTGACACTGTTCACAGAAGGCTGTTTGTACAGCACCTCACGTAAGCAGAAGGGCGCGCTGCCTGGGTCTGCACCGGCAGGATGGTCAGGCAGACCTGTAACCACCCCCAGTTCTATTAACTCAGGCAGAGACACGAAGGAAACCTTAGCAGTCACTGTACTGCACGTGAGCCACCGCACCTTCTGTCCCATCAGGATCACTTGTTTCACCTCCTTTGCTTTCTAATGGAAAGGTCCCCTTTCTGTTTTGTGCTACCACCTGTATTTACAATGACAACAGGAAAAACAAAAGCCAAAGTTGTATGATGATGCTTATGTTGTGCAAACAGTTGGGAACCTCATCCATCTCTTCAGAGTTCAGGAAGAGCTAAAGCCATCCTAACCGCAAACTGCAGCGAACACGGACCAGCAGAGCAGGACAGTCAGTCAGACAGCCCGCGTGCACAACTGCAATCCGACTGCCGCCCGTTTCGATCAGCAATCACACACGCTTTGGTTGCAGTACTGGCTTAAGAAGAGAAATCGATCGCTTTTGAAAGCCCTGTCCCAAATACCAGAACAACGATACCAAGCACGTACCCACCACTCCAGAACTTACCCTTAAGCACGCAGAGATGGTTCCTACTTGACAGTCCAGACCGGCTTCTCCCTTATCGCTCCCGGGTTAATACCCCTCGCCTCCCCTCCAGTCCCCGGAATTTGGAAGCTGTCCCATGTTGTCACTAGAGGCCCCAGGAAAAAAACTCCTCCCTCCCGCACAAGAACTCTAAAGAATCCTTCCAATGGTAAGTAAATACCTCAAACAGATTACAGGGTATCACGTTTCACTGTTAATAACGTAGGAATCATCTTACGCCAATTAATTGCTGTGAGGCCAACTGAGGTCACTCGCTTCATTCTGTTAAGACAGTACTAGCAAAGCAGTAATAGGAAATTTTTCAACCTACTGTAGAGCCTTTGTGTGCACTGCTCACGGGAAACGGCAAGCAGCAGAGTCTTGCACAGGGGGAACGACGGATACAGAGAATTTCAGTTATTAGAAGTAACAGATGCTCTTCCAATTAAGGGCAACAAAGAGAATGAGACTGAACCCCACACCTCACTGTCAGAGGATGCCTATGCAGGAGTGAAAATGTTTTATAATCTGCACATGAAGCCAAGGCTTCTCTTCCTGTTTTCTGACAGTTCTCTGTAAATAGTGCCCAAGTTACTACCACACCCAGTATGGGGAGTTCAGATGCTGCTGCAGCACAGGTGCTGCTGCCCTGACACGGTGGGGGATAAGCTCCTATGAACTCCACAGAACAGAGATGATGTAGAGCACCAGTCACACTTCTTTGTGCTTTCTTAGCACTGAAGCACCATGGAGAGAAAACGAGTGAAAAATGAAATTAGTCTTCATTAGAAAATTGTTAGGATAACGACACCAGCCTTTCTCCCCACCCCATGACAACTGCAGTAACGTTTACTAGACAGAGTTGATTCACAAACGTGGCTGCTAGAGACAAGGGCAGTCTTGTAACCTAGTGGCACGCTCAATGCCTAGCGTGGCTCCCAAAGCAGAGCACTACTAACATCAGGGTTATGAAGGTTTGCAGAAAACCTTGCTGTCATTTATGCCACGGGATGAGGACCGGCTGAGGTATCAAGGACAAGTTGGGTGAGTCCCAGCAGCTTCACCCTGCACCACTGTGCAGGGAAACTAATGAATTTTAGGCAGACTCAAGAGCAGCCTCCTAAGCCAAGATTCAAGCAGGAATTGACCCCATTTTGCTTTCAGACCCACTAAAACACCTACTCAGCTGCCCTGAGACCGGCAGTCATGAGAGCAAAATCACACTAGGGAGACCCTCAGCTGCTGGAATTTGCAGGCACAGAAGACAAGTTCCCTGAAGAGCATTAAATTGTTCGAGGCCACTCAGACTTCTCACCCTCTTCAGAGCACCAGCAGGAAGCCTACTCCGCAGGCTTCACACAGGGCCAACTACAGAGGTAAAGAGCACAAGGCACTACTGTCATCACTGCGCAGAATCTCTGACCACACACGGATGAGCAGTCACACCAATCGTAAGGGAAACAATAGACTGCTTCCCAGGAAAAGCAGGACCTCTCTGACAGTCAGTGTGCAGTACTCAGGAATGAAACGGCCATTAGCCTGCCACGTCCCTGGATCTACCCACGTACAAAGGGATATTTGACCTTCGCAGAGTACTAAGTGCCAGGCTTGACGTCTTCAGAACCAACCTGTATCATTTTAAGAAATATTCTGCAGGAAAAACTGATGAACGATACCAGGAGTTCGAGCCACACAAATATGAATACAGGAATAATCAAAGGGGGTTAGTGCGTGGAAAGGTTTTGACTGCTAAGCGACCACAGAGAAGTCGTTACGTGCTCAGGGAGTTAGCTACTGCATTACTACTTCTTTTTGCCTGACAAATTTGTGGATGTTGGCGCGTACCACACAGTGCACAATGCACAACGTGACAGAGAGCTGTCAGTTATGAAGGGTATGACTTTTTTAAATTTCTCAGTCCAAAGGCAAAACAATGCTTCATTCTAGTCTGTGAGACACAATCTGCAAAATACAGTAACTATCTGAGTCTGCTGCGAGGGAGAGAATTCTTTTGCAAGTGACCCAATTTGAAACAGTGCAGAGCACCATGCAAGCAGATTTATTTTGTCAAACTGGTAGGGATGCTCAACAGTTTCTGACACGGACTCTGCAAGGTAGTACAGTGTTACGAAGTTCTTTCTTATTTTTCTTCGTTTTGGGGCATTCAATGTTGTACCTGAAGGTAAGAAGAATAATAAATTTCAGCCTGTCACCTTTGCAGGTGTTTTTTTTTTCCCGAAACAAAAATGGAAAATATTCAGAAAAAAAGTACCACCTTGTCCTTTTATAGTGAGGAAAGCAAAAGAAAAAATCCTGGGGATGTATGACCCTACAAATGGAGACTGTTCACACGCATTCAATTTCTAACCAAGCAGGCCGAGTCTCCCATTTGTTTGAAGACAATTCCAAACACTGACATAGTGTAACATACACGTCAGCAACTACAGGGAAAGACAGAAAATACCCTTAGGAAAAGGTGCTGGCTGCAGATCCTTTGTGGATATTAAGCAAAGGTCTGTGCCCACCACGCTGTTTAGAGAAACAACCACGTGTTTCCTCAGTGCTGTTCCCCGAGCACGCGACCTGTCCCTGAGAAAACACAACTAGGTGCTGTTGGTACCAGTGTGGTGCAACTTCTCCGTCTGCTACTCCGAGCATCACCTCCCTAGTGGAAACCAGGATAATAATTCTCCCTAAGTCATAGCAGACACACTAAAATAAGCCCAGCACAGAGCAAAACGCACCCTCAGGATGTATGCAAGACTCAAAGCCACGTGGCACAAGCATGCAATAGATAACGATGCTAAAACAAGGCAATTCTAAAGGTAGAAGGGTTTCAGGGCTGTTTCCCCTACCCTGAATGTCAACTAGTTCTGCTGTCATGCAAAAAAATCTACCAGGAAAACTTTAGGCACAGGCTTAATTACCAAAGTTGTGGTTAATGCCAGGGCAGCCCGTGACAGCCAGCCCACCGCAGGCTGCTGGACCCCCAGCCCGCAGCACCAGTGAGACATCCCGGAGTGCTGCACCCAGCTCTGGGCTCCCCGTGACGAGGGATACGGGCACACCGGAGGGAGTGCAGCAACGGGCCGCCAAGACCACGGAAGGGTCTGGAGCACCTGACACAGGAGGAGAGGCTGAGAGAGCTGGGACTGCTCAGCCTGGAGAAGAGAAAGCCCAGGAGGATCGTAGAATCCTAAAATGGTTTGGGTTGGAAGGGACCTTAAAGATCATCTAGTTTACAGAAACCTGATCGGGGGAGTAAAGGCAACAACCAGACTCTTCCCAAGGGACAAGAGGCAACAGGCTCAAACTGCAATACAGGAGATTCCACTTAAACACAAGACAAAAACCCCTCAATTTGTGGTGAGGTTGGTCAAATGCCAAACCAGGTCGCCCAGAGAGGGGGATGTCTCCCTCCCTGGAGACACTCAAAAGCTGGCTGGCATGGTCCTGAGCAACCTGCTCGACTCAACACTGCTTTTAGCACGGGGGTGGGACCACACGATCTCCATAGGCGTCTTCCAACCTCAACTATTCCTTAATTCTGTAACAGCTGCACAAGACTTCACTGATACCCAAGGACTCACCGTAACTTGCACCGGCCTGACCACTGCCTAACTTCAAACTCTGCACCAGAACGGTGACTTGGTACTGCAGCAACGTTCTTGCATTTTAAATACAAAACTGCCCCAAATTCCCCCACTCAATGTGGCTTCTTTCCCCTCATCTGCACAGAAATTATACAATAAAGTTAAGACACCTGTTTTCATTTGCATATTCTTACGCAACTTCAGAAATGATGAAGAAACAAATAGGTTTGCTTCGCTCCTGGAGTTTACAACAGCCACCTTGCAAAATCTGAAAGTAAAAATAGCAAACAGGTTGCTCCAATCCCCCCCAAAGATCCCACAGACCTTTCAGATGTGGCAGAGTTGTAACATAAAGACTCACATTTCATTAGCAATCTCTTTCCCCCGGTCAGGTGCAAGAGTGAGGAGGCCAAAGTATCTCAGGCAGTATTAGGGCCTGACTGAGACTTACTGTCTTGCTTCTTCTGGGCTGGGTATCTGAAGACAATGCTTTTGTATTTCTGGGCTCTGTGGCAATGTGAAACTTATTCAAACAATCCAAAAATCATTCAAACCCGTTCTTTATCCTAAAAGCCAAATATTAGTGAATTTTAAAAGTGTCCTACCACAACTTTCCTCTTTTTTTTAATGGGAAAAGAATATTGCAATTGAGAAGCAGGTAATTTCAGCAGACGTGAAAACACAGTGTGTTCAAGGGTGAAGGTTCCTCACTCTGTTAAAGGCCCCCTAGAACACCAACGAGCCGTGAAGCCGAAGCCTTAACCTCTGGCTTAACAATTAACCTCAAGAATCGTATGGTTGGACTGGTGTTTGTCAGGCAAGGTTTCTGTTTCATTTCAACTGCAGCACAGCTGCAAAAAAATAAAGGAAAGAAAATTTTCTAGAAAGCAAGAAAAAATATTACTCTTTGTCTTTTCAGGAGTTCTGCTCATTTTATTCTTAAAAAATTAATATTATTCTATTCCATTTCCACACAGTATTTTTCAGAAGAGGGCTTGTTAAAAAAAAGGTTAGTTTTTAGATCAACCATTAATCTAAGATATTTTTAAATAATCACGGTTCAAAAGGAGGGACAGTTACATCCTCTAAGATTTCTGAAACCACATCATAACCTACCAGTTGCATGTGTAGTTTTATTAGAAACGTGACTTCCTGCGTGGCTCTCCAAGTTAAACCCAGCTAAAAAAATTAAATCTTTCAATCATTAAGAAAAACCTTAGCACAATTAAAAAGATATATATATACACACATACACTTTTAAATGTAAGACTGACGGGTAGCTTCTGGTCTATACGTTATTTTTTCTTTGAAGACTAAATCCAGCAGCACAACATGCAGTGCCTTTGTAATAAAAGCTTTTTTTCCCCTCTACAGTCAGCTTTGGGTCAGTCCTTATCCAAAAGACAGCACAAAACGCAATTTTCCAGCCTCTGCTAGACAGCAGTCTCAAGCTCCAGAAGGGCCCGTGTCTCAGAGACTGGTCATGGTGGTTTGCACAGCATAGGTACCAGCACCGCCACGCATTCCCGCGTTCTTCACATTGCGCTCATGGACAAAAGCGGAGTACTGTCCGTCCGCAGCGCGGGTCCTCGCCGGGGCCCACGCCTCCCACAGGCTTCCACCACGTTGGCAGCGGTCGGCAGCGTCAAAGGGCCTGGATTATTGGGGAGCGGGAGGGGGCACAATTAGTAAACAGGTATGGATGAGAAAGAGGGTGGAAATGTAAAGCAAAGGTGAAGACAAGAAGATTGATGTGAAAAGGCAAGGCAAAAGGGCATGGCTGGAAGGTAAATACGAAGGAAAGAGGCATGCATGTGTACGTGACAATGCTGTCAAATAAACCCCTTTTCTGCTCAGTATCATGCATATTCTTGCAGAAGTCTGAAATGGCAAGTTAAGCTATCTCACGTGTATGTTCTCTACACTTAGCAAATGAAAAGCACTTCATCTTCCAAAGCACCTCACAAAACTGAGCAAGAACCATGCACGTCTTACGGACAGGAGAAAGTAATGCGATGGAGGAACAGAGCTCCCAAGTATACAGTGCATTTTATCTGCAGGAAGCTGAAAGGGTTTAAGAGGCAGCTGTAAATGCACACCCTAAACAAGCAGCTATGAGCAACACCCGTTTCCAAAGTCACTGAAAAACGTATATTCTAATGCAACTTAAAAAAAAAAAAGGGGGGCCCAGGAAACAGAGCATTACTGTGCAGGAGCAAAGAAATCACTGACAGATGATTAAGTGGCCTAAATGCTACAGAAGCAGCTGGCTGTTGCTATACTTCATTAACATATAAAGTTCACTAGAAAAATAACCATTTCAAAAGAGGTCACAATACAAACTAAGAACTTGCTTTCTAATTTTGCATATGAAGGCATACTGGTTCATCAGTGTTAAATTTTGAATTCCTAAAATCAAACCCACAGAAATCCTGTGGGTGGTTATGGCTAGTCTATACCACAGCTGGAATAAAGTCCTCCAAAGGCTAGACAGAGGTGCAGAGAACGCTCATTGCTTCAAACACTGTGCCGGAAGATACTTCTATGCAGGAGCTCTTAGCTAGAAAACTCTAAGGCTTTAGACACAGGCATGTCCAAAGCAGCAGGGACGAGTAAATTACTGAAACAGCTGAATTATAAAAAAAACTTTGAAAAATGGGCTGTGAGCTGTTAACTGTTGTGCTGCACCAGGATCCTTCACTGGTGTGTTTTGGGAGAGGCTGATGCAAGGTACAGTCAGGTATCAAAAAGGGGCTTGGAAAAAAGCGCACTACTCAAGCAAGAAATTCCTCAAAAGGAATGTATTCCTTCAGTTTAATGTAAAGTTCTCTGTTTAATGACCCAAACCTAAACGAAGTGGAAATGTTGCTGTTCATCTAGAGGGGTCCTGGACAGCGCCCAGCTCAAATTCCACCTTCTCATGTTCCAGAAGGCCTGGTTTAACGCTCTCAGCCCTGCCAGAACAGCCAAGCGGCCAGCGCAGGAGTTGGAAGATCCCACATGTTCGGGCAGGGAAGCAGAAAAGCATGCAGGATGCACAACAGCAGTAAATGATTAATGCTCAGGGATAGTCCTCCTTTAGAAAAGGGAGAAGATTTAAATAAAGGTCACTCATGGGTAAATTCTGACTTTTGGATTCTGTGAAATATGCTGAGGAAGTGACCCATGAATACCAAAGGCTCCAGGCCTGAACAGTTCATTCCATTATTTTGCCACTTCTCTAATTAAGGGGTTAAGTGAAAGCTACATCCGCTAGCAAGCAAAACCGAAAATCTCTTATTCCACAATAAGGAAAAAAATTATTAAAATTTTATCTCCTGTCCCATCTCAGCATAGAAATAGCTTCTTGAGAAAAGAATGAAGTTAAAGACACTGATGATGTTTTAGGCTTCCCAGCCTTGCAGCTAATATTCCAGACCAGTATAGTTTTCCTGTACTGACCATTTTACAGGAATGGAGCAAAGAAAAAAAAATAATCACACTAAAATCCTCCCTGTCTGGCAAAGTATTTCCTACAGTCTGGCACAATTGCTGTTGGCAGCTGCAGCATTAACCTTTTGAATTAAAGGAAACATTGACATTAGGAAGGGATCTAAGCCGCAAGGTAGCCAACACAGGCATCTGCCAAGCAGAGTACAGAAACTCACGGGGTCAGGACCTTACTTCTAAACTTCTAACCATCTAACAAAATCCCCAGTCCAAAAGATTTTGGTGTTTTCAAAAATCCTTGGCAAACTCCCTCTAAAAGAAGACTATTTGTCTGACAGAAGGCAAAGATAAATCATGCAGAAATAGGCCAATTAAAGACAGCAGCAGTGGAAAAGCAACCTTGTTAGCACCATCGAGACACCGAGACTTGAAGGCGCAATAGCCGAGCCACAGCCCCACAATAAATACGTATTGTTCCGGCAATTATATTGGCTTAACCCCACTTCCCATCCAGGAAACCTGAATGCAGCTCAATTGCTGACTCAGCTCCAAACTGTTGCCTTCTTCCTACACCTGGGTAGGCCCTTTATTACAGCCAGTGCTGTTTCCAGGGAGCACACTAAAACCTCTTTGTCAGAAGACAGTGCCTGCAATTGTAACGATGTGTCTCTAAGAAACGTAACACATACGCAGTACGAGCATTACGCTCTCGACTGAAATGCATCAACTGCCAAGAAGCTTGTTTTCTTCATGGCTTATGGGTTTGGGTTTCATGCAGGTGTATTTTATGTTCACTCCCACTCGTCTGTAGAAAAGCTACACACTGCGTCAGCTGGCACGCATAGCTTAGATTCCTTGACAGTGTTAAGACAGAGAGGCTCAAGTTCTTACTCCTAAAACAGGCATACCAAGACCAAAACTGAAACAGACTGGGATCTCAATAAGCAACAGAAGCCTTGCAAATACTAGCAAGGATGCTAGCACGAATCAGATACCCAAGAAGAGCTGTTTGGAGCCAAGAGTCAAACATTTCCAACAACGGAAACACCTGTTTCCAGCAGGCATCTTGCAATTAGACCAAAAGAATAAAAATAAAACCATATTGTGAATGCTGAAGAATAAAGAAACCACCACCTTTCACCCACCACCACGGGAGGATTCGAGCGATCAACAGGATCCCACCATAGACAAGCACAGATTTCAGATACTAGACAAATCAAGGGCAAAAGAAAGAAAAACAGCATTGATCATACGTTCCGACTGAAACTTCAATTAAATGCAACACAAAGCAGAATCACCATCCCCCTTATAACCCAAAACCCATAGTATTAGAAGTCTATAATCAATAAGACTTAGGAAATTCAAGTACGCTTGCCATGGCACTGTTCGACACAGCTGTCATCTGCTTCTGAGAGATACTGAAGCAAAGGGGGTTCATATGCCCGACAATGGGAGAAGGACCTTTTTTCTTGAGGGCTGAAACTGCTTAGGATAAGAGCTTTTGTGTTCCTCCCCTTCTGCTGCTCCTGGAGAGTCTCGCAGGAATCAGAATTAACCTTCTAGGAGAAGCCACGCTGCCCCTGGATGCACAAGAAGCTGAAAAAGTTAATATGACGTGTGCACAGGGACTGGGTTGGTACGTGTCAGTTTTGGTTTTGAAACAGCTTTACAATATGGGATTATTTATTTTGAGAAAAGATAAATGATACAGGCATTTATCTTCAAACAAATTATCCTCATCTTGAGATGCATGCAATCCATAAAACAAATACACTGATTACACGACACCAAAGCTCTTATCTTCAGCTTGTATCATTTTCCTCAAGCTCCCATTTTATCCAACATAATGAAAAAAATCAGCTTGCTCATTTCAAAAGCTTCAGAAGATGATTTACAAGGATACTGGTTTAAAAGGTTCTGAGTTCTGTTAAGGATCAAGTCCTTGGGCCCCATGATACCAAGCCAAGGGTAACAAGGAGTTTTATGGCAAATGAGAAGGACCCAGCTCTCTCCAGGACTTGAAAATGCTGTTCCTGGTTTAATCATTTCTTCCGCCCCTGAAGAAACTGTCTTCCGGTTGGCAGTGACTAGGCCTGCTGTCCTCACCCCCCACACTACAGGCACAGCAACTAATCAGCTGCATCATCACTAACTTGGATGTCAACTCGGGCTAAAGATACAAGGATGTGGCAGCTTATTTAAGTGCAGATAAAGAAACAGCCACTGGAATCACGTCTAAGCAAGGAAAACCCATTTCCCAGCCAAGCAGAACGTACCACTTCTTGTCTTGCTGGCTGGCTCCGGGGCTCCTTGGGAGGTTTTCTATTTCCACTAAGACAGGGGCAGAAGGAACCGCTGTTAGGACAGGCAGGTTTGGCTTTGCATTCCAGCTCTTTGGAGACAGAAGGTAAACATGGGAGTTACTATACACACATTAGTGAAGTGAGACACATGACACACAGCAAAACATATCACCATCTATCCGTAAGCACAAAGCTAAAGCAGGGCTCGTCTTCCATTGCTTCCACAGTACTGGATACCTATGCCCAGTCTTTCCCAGTACCGGGATCATAACGAGTTCAAGGCTGCTCAAAGATGTCAATAAAAAGCTCTGGCCTGCTGTGTCCTTTTCAAATTCATGCAGTAAGGCAGTCCTTCTATACCCCAACAATTGGCACCTTGGGGTTGCAGGTCTCTGGAATGCATTTCAATCACAGCTGCTCCTGAAAAACCTACTCCTTGTTTGCACGGAAAGCAAACAGCTGGGCAGAGCAGCAAGCTGCCTGTCAGCAGAGACAGAGAATTTTGATGCTAAGACAAACCATAATCCTGTTTCCACCAACACGTGACCCTTTCTGTTGCACTCTGCATCCGAACGCTCCAGGGGCTTTCCAAACTCCAAGTGCTGGTTTTGATACTCAGAAGGAGAGTCACTAACATGCCTTTTCAGTGAGGCAAGGTTTTGGGGGTTTTTTTATGTTACATAGCATACAGAATTAATGTGGTTTGGGTAATAACTCTCACACAAAGGTACTTTGTGTACCTGTGAAAATCTGTACCTATACACAGGGTAGTTTCTGTAGTACTGGGGCATGGGGTATCTTCCTTACTGCAGCTCAATTAACCAGTTATCTTGCTTGTACATTAGTAGTCATTTCTTGGCATGCAATTTAGTAGTTAACCGTTTGTAACTTTAATTGGTCAATCACTGGACTTTGAAAACAAATAATGAAATCCTCAAATCTGTTGAAATACATGAAAACTGCTTTTTAAAAGAAGGAGAGTCCTTACTTGTGACCCATTAGTTTGGTTGGTAACAGCATTGTTTGCAGTACTGAAAGACAAAAAGAATTGAAATCAGAGTCAGATAAACTCTTTTTGCAGGCTGGCAGAACTGCAAGGATTTTCAGAAAGAAACACAAAACCTAACAAAGACCTTTCCAAAGTACCTCATTGTTCTCAAAAGGGAACTTAAAAACTTACAGTTTAGGTCAGCTGCCTGACTCTAGGTAACTAAGGGTAACACATGATTTCTCAGTTGTTCCAGCTGTAGTTTATCTGTAATTCATCTGGTTTTATCTCCTCCTTTCCTAAACCAGTTGAGTTTAGGAAGCACTCCTGATGCAGCAGCAAGGCGGGGCACTTTTAAAGCAAACACGATACGGTTTTACTTAAACACCCAGCAAAACGCGACACTGCCGAAACCTCACCGACGTGCTGTAGGTGCCACGTCTGTTCCGTGAGTAGGACTTGAAGTTTCACATCAAAGTTCACCAGAGAGATTCATGAGTTTCTTCTGCATCCAACCTCTCATGGACTGAATTACTGCTTCGGAGTCTTAAAAGCAGCCATTCAAAGTTACGTGCAGAGCAGCTCTGCACAGCATTCATAGTAATTTTATATTATTAAATATTTAATGTTTAATACATTAAATAAGACCCATATCCCTATTCCTGATGATTTCTGACTCTGCAAGAGACAGTTCCCATTTTTGAGAGACTTAAAAGCATTAACACCCTGCACAATGATTATGCATTATAAATCTCATGCAAAGCAAACTTTTTTCCCAGACTTCTGATCTTTTAAAAAAATGGTTCCAGTCTCCTACAGCCCATCAATCTTTGGATTTACAGCCTGGACAATAGCTGTTCAACCTGGCGCGCTGACAATTCAAACAGACTTCTGTATCTACTTCAGCAAGTCTCTCACTTAAATACCGTAACATCAAGACCAAACAAGCTTTTCCTTGCCTGTTTCCCAACTTCGCCCCTTCTCTAACGAGAGAGAACGTGGAGGTTCCCACAGAATAGTGCACATGCAACAGAAACGTGAAGGAACGCCTTCTGGGTAACACGTTCCCCCGTGCTGAGTTAACCCAACAGAACGGAACAACATCCATCTTTCATGAGGCATTTCAATTAGCAACACGCGAGCGTAGAGTTGCAGAAACAGCACAGATTGCTCTGGAGACGCACTGCCACACCCAGGTGCGGGTCGGAAGCCCGGAGTCTTATCAGGAGGAGAAACTGCCTACGAGGTTTCCTTTCCCACTCTCAGGATGACCTAAGCAGCATGAAACTCAGAGAAGGGCATGACAACACCGCATGACGAGTACTAATTAGTCAGTCACGCTGTGCATGCAGAGGATTTTCAAGCACTTCAATGGCACCCAATTTTGAAGAATACTTTCCCATTTTTGTAAAAGAAAAAATACAGAAGGTCACAAAGCCAGAGACCTCCACTACAGTAACTGCAGCCTTGCCCCCACGCTTCCTAGGCTTCTCCCCCTCTCGTGCAAGAGCCAACCCTGCTGCTACAAACAGAAAACGTACGTCTGTGTTAAGCCTATTGTTGTGAAGTGTTATTTCAACATTCCTTGCTCAGCTCCTGACTGTCCTGATGCTTGCCATCAAGTATCTACTTTCTGAAAATAATTTGTTTGCTATTGATCACTGCAGCGTTCACAAGTTCTTAGGGCAAAGAACAGAAACCAGAACTGAGCAACTCAGTTCCTTCACTACCAGGTAATTCTTTTGAGCCTAGTTTCCCCCTATCCTTAAGGAAGGGGATGAAAACTGTATGATTCAGGTTCGTGAGTATTTTACACTGCAACAGTAAATATGAACCTACACATGCAGAAAGAATCTAGGTATAGAAACAGAACCAAAAGGCCTCCCTCCCAATGTCGATCATGGATAATTTAGTATAAGTATATAAATACCTAAATATCTAAAAATAAATGCAGGTATAATACAGAATATAAAATCACCAACATACTTCAAAAATATTTGTTTTACTGTATTTCCTGTTTCTGACCTTCACTTGATTGTGCATTTCAGTCATGCAGGCAGACTGCAGAAAGAAGACATCCTGACGTGCTTTTACCTCATCTCTCTATTCAGCAGCACACAGAACTACAGCCCCTACCCAGCAAGAATCACAGCTTGTCCTGAACAAACCTCTCTGCCTGCTAGTAAACAAGTCTGGCAGAATCTCCTATGTGACAGCAACACAGGAGCTTTGAACAGTAGCTTTTCTGTAAAGCAAACAAATCCCATGGCAAAACCAGAGGTAAGAGGTTAATGCTCTCTACGTTTAACTGATCTTACAGCCTCCTTCAGCAGACACATCCTCAAGTACAGGTGGCAAATAAAGAGAAATTTAAATACTGGAACACATCTTACCTTGTTTCTTCAAGTTTAGCAGCATGTGCTGCAAAAAGACAAAGTGTTAATTAAAATTTAGTTTGTAATTAAGTTATCAGTTTAATATTAAGCATATTATTCATAAAAATAGTCTACCTAAAAGTCAGCAGCTGAGAGAGCAAAAGTTGCATGCATCCTATATATAGAAACAGAAGTCCCAAATCCCATGTGAAAAATACAATTAAAAAAATCTGAAGAGCAAACCCAAGAGTCAGATTTAAGCAAGTATCTGAAAGCATGCACGGAGGTCATGCCCGACCTATGCAAGACGTGGAATAAGAGACAAGGTATCATGTGCTGTCAGGCTGTGACAACTGGGTGCAATTCCCAAGAACAATGAAAAAAACTCCATGACAAAAAATTCAAACTTGATTCATAAATTTCAAATATTATCATTAATATATCACTGTTTCCTGGACTCAGGTTTTCCATCTTCATACAGAGACCCATTGTGCAATATTCACAGGTGTTTTACCTGCTGGGCAAGCTAGAATGGTGCACTTTGGGCACAAGGTTTTTCTGATAAATACATGTGATCTCTCAAATAAGTCAAAGAAAACCTAATTTCAAAAATTCAAGAGAAGGGCAAACATCTACAGAAGAATTCCTGCACAGAAGCTTTAAAGGATATGCTTACTTGATTCTCACAGTGAATGACACATCTTGGAATGGGAAGAGTTTTACCTTTCATTTGCAGTGTTCGCCTCGAGTATCTCTTGCTGGGCCTGCGTTCAAAGGATGCTGACCTCCTGGCTTTGTTGGTCTTGGTGGTTTGATATTCTGTTTTCCCACTAACAACACCATGTAAAAGTACAAAACAATAAAATAAATAATTTATTTTTAAGGACAGAATACAGACACTGCTCATCAAAACATCACATTTCTATTTTCAATTCATAGCTTAATAATCTTGTAAAAAAACCCCAAACTTAACACCTCAGGAGGCCTTTCTAAAAAAAAAGAGGACTTTTAAAAACACCCTAATCTTCACCCCATTCTCCCAAGGGAAAGGCTGAAGCAATGACTCCTTAAGCATTAAATTGCTGAAAAAGCACATTTGTCCATTGCGTATTTCTGTGGTCACAGTGCGTGCAGTTTGGGAAAGGTTTAAACTTCTAGGAAAGAGTAAAGCTTAAGGTATGTTGCCAAAGTTCACAGAGAAAGATGGTAGTAGGACTAAAAACCAGCACCTAGATGCTTTTGCTCCCAGGCAAGTCTCTCTTCCCCAGGTTTGGCCAGACTCGGTCCCCAAGGCAGGCCAGGGTGGACGGGGCTTTGAGCAACCTGACCTGGTGGAAGGTGTCCCTGCCCATGGCAGGGGGTTGGAACTGGATGATCTCCAAGGTCCCAACCCAAACCACTCTGTGATGTGATGTTCTGCTGACTCCTTGATACCAGTGATCCTTTCTGAAGCAGACTACATGGGATTGCCACGGCTGCTGGAAACAGAAGCATGGTATAGGTGTGCTGCCTGGGTTCATGCCTCAGCCTCTTCCCTATGTTCTCACCAACTCCGGGGAGGCAACTAACAGCTTCCTGTATACCAGCCATGGACCACAAGCCACTTGGAAATCTGTTACATGCACAGCTAGTGCCTGAGATGGAAATGGGCATTATCTTAGGCTTCTGAAGTCCTCCCATGACTCAGTCAGGAACTAGGGTGTCCAAAGACCTGCAATGTTCCCAAACTGTGCAAATCAACCATCCATCCCCTGTGTTCATGTAAAAAAGGGTGGGCTTTCCAGAGGAAGTGATCTGCAAAACACAATGTACTAGATATGCTACGTAAGGAACATAAACCTTGAGAAAACTCTGGTTTCCTACTGCACAGATCAGAATCACCTAATGATAAACCAGAAAATGCAGGGGAAAAAAATCTGCATGTTTTAATAAAACCTGCTCTATACATCCCAAGTGAATGAATGCCAACTTCTCTCCTGTTTCACTGGTAATCCAAGAAAAGCAAGAGCTGACAGCAGCTAAGTGCTAAATGACAGATGACACTGACCTGTATCGGAACCGGGATCCTAACCGAATGAAGCTCGATCGACTGGAGCCTTTTTGGACAGGACCTCGGAGACGGAAGAAGGCATGATGTTCCACTGCACACTTCCACAAGTGTTTGCAGGCTTTGGGATGATCCAGTCTAAAGACAAAAGTGTGCTCCTGCTCCTTTCCCTTAAAGCAGACAAAGCACACTGACGGTTTACAAAGGGCTTGAATAAGTGAAAGCTACAATTCAATACAAGCCAAATAAAATCTTTTTTTTAATGAATACTAAAATGTATGTATAAAAACATGTTTTAGGCAGAAAAAAAATCAACCTTTTATAAGCTTCAATGATCAACCCTCCATTGTCTGACGTTGGAAAGGGCTAGAGCCCATATATTTAACAAGTCAAACCTCTGAATAACTACAAATTAAAGACATTATAAAATGAAGGTACTACTCAATGAGGCTAAGATGGTTTCACTTCCAAATCTGATCTCTTCAAATTACCAATGCTCACATTTTCATTAGCTCTGAGCAGTTACTTCCCATGGGAACAATTCTGGCACCTGCTTATGGAATTCATTCCACTAAATGTGGTACACGGCCTTTTATAGACTTCCTGGCACAATGCACACAGTTTCCACATTATCTGGTCTACACGAGTTTCACCCTTTTAAAAACAAGTTAAGGAAAAAATAAGTAATGGATCCTATTGATTTTATACTTAAGTCCCTTCATTGTCCTCCTCCCTCCAAGTCACAATCAAAAATCTTTTAAGGCATCCACGATACTTCTTAACACTTAAATGTAAAGAGAGCCATCGGGAGTATGCAAACTCGTACTGTACAGTCAAGACTGAGATGTAACTGAACAGTTATCTACCTGTTCATCATCTTCAACAACGACTAGAGTGAGTTTGTTCTTCTTGAAGTCCAGCCTTGTTATCTTTGGCCTGCAAGATGAACAGAAAAAGAAGGTTACATCTAACTCTGAGGAACTTGCTGAGAAGTACTTTTGACGTGCTGGTCCAAGCCACTCTACCAGATTTTTTTTAATTTCTGTGGGTGTTTTAATTTCATGCAGTAAGTCTTGATTATACCATGGAGGTATCACTTCAAAATTAAACACTTAATTAGAAACCTTAAAGATAAGAAGCCAGCAACTTCTACAGAGATAATTCCATCAAAACTTAAAATAGTAACTACTTGAACTGAAATCAAACTCCACTTAAATACTTCTGCTTGCCTACTTTCTACAAGCCCATAAACTCAGAAAGATACAAAGGTAGGCCACAATAATTCTGCTTGATCCAAGAACTGTCAATCACTGCACAAATTCCTGTGATGACTGTTTCAGAAAACCTCAGCCAGGGACAACAACGTGAACATGACATGACAAAAATGCAATCACTTTCCCCTCTCGCCATCAACCAAAAAAATACCCAGAGACGATGCTGGAGTGACAAGACACAAGTAATATTTCTGCTACCAAGTGAGCGTTATTCTGAGAAGTTTATAAAATTGGACTAGGTTAACACAAACTATTAGTACAGTGAAATTTCACCTCATCATCTGCCTACTTATTCTTTGTGTACTGTTTTGAAAGAGCAGATGGGAATGACAGAATAAAGCACTTCAAAATCCATAAATGCCTGTGTACCCAGACCCAGCTAGAAGGTTCTCCACCTTGTGTTTTCTGCAATATAAAGTCCTGCAAAATCCCATCAGAAGGCTTCCAAGAAACCATGGAGTGTCACTCAGTTATCTGACAAAGCAGCACATGTTCATAAAAACTAAAGGAAGCTCTTATCCCCTGACAGATACATCTGTTTCTGGTTCAAGGTGGAGGGGAAGGGTGTTCGGGGTTTTTTTATTTGTTTGTTTGTAATCAGTCACTACTGATGGGCAGAAAGGGACACTTCTGCCTTTTACTAGGCACAAACGGACATCTTCTTAAAGAAAAGCCTGCCCAGACAACATCGTATACAAAAACTGCACTCATACTGTTGCTTCTGCCTCTTCTCTTCTTTTTGCTACAGGCCACCTGGGCAGG
>NW_010233998.1:0-8011 GCF_000690775.1 Eurypyga helias | reverse complement strand
ACTGGCAAGGGAGTGGGTAAAGATGCTCATGGGGCATTTACAATTAACGCCTGAATCAGCGACTGAACCGTCACCATTTATTTCCTTCCATTCCATTAATTAATCTGTTGCCAGCTTCTTGTCTGTTCACTTACTGCATCAGATTTATAGTCCAGCTCGCCAGATCATTGCAAGGGCATTGGGAAAGGAAGGTTCTGGATTTTGCTCGGTAAATCCATTGTGCAAACAAAAAGCAGCAACTCCCCTGCCCAACGCAGCCCGGCACCTAAGATTTGCCCATCCGCCGCGTTGCAGGGGCTGCTTCTGGAACACTCGCTTATGCAATGAAGAACGGTGGAAGCTTTTATTGCATGTTTGAGCTTTCGTCGTTGTTCGCAAGCAGAAATGAAGTAAGAACGAGGGCAAAGGTGCCGCCCAGTGCCGGTGATTAAAGTGTGTGCTCCAAGACAGCCAGTTGGGATGGCCTCTGTACCATTGCTGACGTGATGCTAGAATGGCACTGGATTTGAGGAATGGAAGTAACTTTTTTAGAGGCTGTAGGATGGGAGAGGTTGGGAAAATGTTTTTTCTCAAATCCCAGTTTTATCAGACAGCAGGGGTCACATGGTGGTATGTGAAGACTGGATCCTTCAGTCTGACTTTCTGACTCTCCGGGCACCTCTCGCTTTCTTAGGACTGGGCATTCCTTTCAAGAAAAGCAACTGTGGAGTTACTTTTCCTCACCCTTTTCCACAGGTTTATTAAGGCAAAACCTAAGGACTAAACAGCCCCCTCCTGTCAGTACTCAGTATACAGGAAGCATTTAAAGAGTGTTTGGGAGATGCCATTCTCTGTCACCAGTCCTCGCGGGAGTTAGTTTCTGCCGCCTTGTGCTGCTGTTACTGTACCTTCTCCCAGTGCACTCACATTCTGCAACACTGCCACGGTTTTTTTTGTAAGCTCTTTCTTCAAAACACAGTTCAGTGCAGTGCAATGCAGAGTTTGTATACCTTGGCTAACTCAAGACTTAAAGAATCCTTCGTTTCTTTTACCTTTAACAGGGAAGGATTTTGGAGAAGACCGGACTTTGCAGTCAGATCACTTTTAGCCGATATGTGCGACAGGGACGGAAACTAGGGGTGGATCCCAAGCTCTTTATCCAGGATCTGCAGTTTAACAAAGTACCTGTGAGGGTTTATCAGCCTAAAGCTGCCTCCGATCAGCGAAGGAGAGGCATCATCTTCTTTCACGGAGGAGGCTGGGTATTCGGAAGTCTGGGTAAGATACTTGCTGGATGAATTACAATAACGTAAAAGGAACGTTCGCGTTGTTTTTATAAAACTGAAATAAGAGGAGGTTTTGGCATGTGTTTTGGGACAACTCGGAAGACAAATACATGCCTTTCTGGAATGAGCGCTCCCTAGCTGTCTCCAAGACGAGGGCAACAGCAAAGCACTAACGTAACTATTTCTTTTCCAGACACCTATGAAAAAGTGTGCCGCTACATATCCAGAGAAAGTGAATCGGTCGTTGTATCTGTTCAGTAAGTGAACCTTACCCAGCTCTATCGCTTGGAGATTAGTCTTGCTGTGGTGCCGCAGCAGAGCTACACTGGTGTGGGAGATGCTCTTTTTTGCAGAAATTCCTATAGAATTCAGTGAAGTCCCTAAAGAGACAAATAGCGATAACGGAGATTTCACAGCTCTTAACTGTTCATGCCCTGATACACTCAGAAAAGACCCAAATGGAAATAGCAGGCACACTAAGAAAATCTGTAAGAGCCAATCAAAAACTTGGGTAAAAAGTCTTCCTTGCGCAGAATGTATGAACATAGAATAAGATTCTCTGAACAATTGTGATTCTTAGAAAAAGAATAATCACAATGTATGACTCCCACTTTACGCACAGGAAGCAGAGGCACAAAATCATTAAATTATCTGCTCAAGAATGCACGGGGGGTTTTCAGTGTGACAAAGTCTGGGTCAGACCCTGTCACAAGGCAGTCCTACTTTACCGAGCCCTTGTGGTCGGATACACAATCCACAGCTTATCCACCGTCACTAGCTGAGGAATGCCTGCTTAGGAGGTAATCCTCACCTGGAGGAAAACCACCCCAAAACGCTAGGGCAGGAAGACAGCATAGGATCCCACTTCCTGGTTAATACTGATGACATTTCCTTCTCTGTTGTCTCCTGTTGTGTCCTAGGTACCGTTTGGCTCCTGAACACAAATACCCTGCGGCCTATGAAGACTGTCTTAACGCCACCATACACTTCATGAAGAACACAGAGCACTATGGGGTGGATCCTGCCCGTCTAATTGTCTGCGGGGACAGCGCTGGGGGCAATCTAGCAGCTGCTGTCAGCCAGACCCTGGCATGTAGATCAGCCCTCCCCAAACTGCGTGCTCAGGTCTTGATCTACCCAGGCCTTCAGGCACTGGACTTCAATTTACCATCCTATCATCAAAATCGAGGAGTCCCTCTCTTACTCCGAGAACGTGCTGCTTTCTTTGCTCTGCAGTACCTGAATGGGGATGCAGTGCATATGCACGAGGTCTTGGAGGGCTCCCATATTCCTCCAGACATGAGGCTGAAGTACAGGAAGTGGGTGAGTCCAGATAACATTCCCGAAAAATTTAAGGTCAGAGGTGTGAAGCCACTTACGTCCACTGATTTTATAGCTGAAGTGTATGAGACGGTGAAAAGATTGTGTGAGCCAAACCTGTGCCCGCTGTTGGCCGAAGATGCTGTTGTGCAGCAGGGGCCCGCCCTGTGAGTACGATGTGCTGAGGGACGACGGCTTGCTTTACAAGAAGCGGCTGGAGGACAACGGTGTTCGAGTGACCTGGTACCACCTCGAGGATGGATTCCATGGAATCATAAGCCTGTATGATTATTGCGGTTTCTCATTTCCATCTGGGAAGAGGGGATTGGACAGCGTTGTTAACTTCCTAAAAAGCTTGTAGTAAACATCTTAGATTCCACGACTCTCTTCATACCTCAACCTAGGAAAGTATCTTCTTAGGATATTTGATATCAGGTGATGGGTAGTCAGTAAGGGGCAGGCATTAACTATGATAACAAGGCTCATCAGAACCTCATTCCAGCTATTAGTTGGAACATGGAATATGCAAACCCTATACAAGCTTGTACCGTGCTGGAAGACCTTGTCTTAGCTATGTCAATAAAGAACACCGGTTTGAATGGACATCCTGGTTTGTCCCACTTGTTTAAAATAGAACGTGTCTGTCTGAGGAGACAGTGTGTGTGGTGCAGGTATATGTGGCGTGTTGGTGTGCAGGAGTATGTCACTTACATCACCGTGTTTTGAGACACACTCTCTGCCCTGGTTCGGAACTCTAATGGAGAAAAAGCCACAGCCAATGTTAGTGGGTCAGGAGCTGCTGCTTTGCTCCACAGTAAACATGATCCCACCTGGATTCTGCATCCTGCTCTGGGACCCCCAGCATAAGAATGACACGGAGCTGTTGGAGCGAGTCCAGAGGAGGCCACAGAGATGCTCCGAGGGCTGGAGCCCCTCTACTATGGGGACAAGATGGGAGAGTGTTCAGCCTGGAGAAGAGAAGGCTCCAGGGAGACCTTATTGCGACCTTTCAATACGTAAAGGGTGCTTCTAAGAAAGATGGGGACAGACCTTTTAGCAGGGCCTGTTGGGATGGGACAAGGGGTAACGGTTTTAAACTAAAAAAGGGGAGATTTAGACTGGATGTAAGGAAGAAATTTTTAACAATGAGGGTTATGAAACACTGGCACAAGTTGCCCAGAGGTGGTAGATGCTGCATCCCTGAAAATATTCAAGGTCAGGTTGGACAGGGCTCTGAGCAACCTGGTTTAGTTTAAGATGTCCCTGCTCACTGCAGGGGCTGGGACTAGGTGACCTTTAAAGGTCCCTTCCAACCCAAACTATTCCATGATTCTATGACGCAGCCTAGAACGTGGTTACTGGAGCAACGGTCACTGTGGGGACAGCAAACACAAAGGTTTCTACAGCTGAGCAGTTCCACACATCCCCCACGTTCTCAGCACACAGGCAGGCAGAAGTGCAGCCCCCTCCTGCCCTACTCTGAGCACTGGACTACTGAGTAACCTTGTCCCCACATACGGTGAAGGACAGATCCAACAACCTGGGAGGGTAGTGCTGGCGAGACCGAGTAACATGACTGCATCGCACAAAGATGGGACAGGATTGGTGGAAAATTGAACCCAAGTACTCGGCTACAGTTCTCATTGGAAACTGGCAGGAAGAGCAGAAAAGGGTAAGGTCAGGAAGGAAGCTGAGAGCAGGGATGGAGTGGGTCAGAGCCAATGCTGTGGAGGCAGCACACTGCTGCAGTCGTAAGCGAGAGCCCAGGCTCACCTCAGCAGAGTAATGAAGAAGGATAAGCATCTTGCTTGGCCTACATTAATTCACCTTGCTTATGACCTGCCAGGACAGAAGTAATGCCTGAGCACGGGTTTTATTGGGCAGTTCACACCAGACACGACGGCCAATTAAAAATGCTACAGCACTTCTCATGGCCATCACTTCAGACTGCTGCGCAGCTTACGTACAGCTGTACAACAGCAACATGTACCCCTTGATACCAGCATCATACAAGAGAGGATTCATTAACCCCTCCGTGAATTAATACTTACTACTGCTTGTACCAGAGGATCTTTAACAATCTGGACATTGGTTTCATTTGGTTGTATGAACCCGAGCATCTCTTCTAGCAGAGCTGCTTGGTAGGTTGCATGTCCTGCTTAAGAGCTGCGCAAAATTTCATTATTAGATATTGAACTTTGTCAAAACGCGCCAGGGACCAAAAAGAAAGGTGGGGGGTGTGTGTGTGTCAGTCATCCTTTTCAGATGTTGGTTCCCATGGCAGGCAAAAGTACTGAACACCAAACCATGAGTCATTTTTCAAGGGCTGTACAGTATCTTCTGTTTAGACCGAGGAATCAGTCCAGAATTTCACCGTGCCTGATGATACCAGCTGATTCTACCACCTGAGAAAAAATCCACAGCACAGATTTCTTTCCAAATAAGTGCTTTTTAAATGCGGCGATGAAGAAAGCAGCGCTGGAGCAGAGCTTCTGTAATTACCAGATTGCCTTAGCCACACTGAGTGTTGTGTTTCCCTCCAGTTTATGAAAGCCACTGGGAAACTCGGCAGCAGCATATACCAAACAGACTTCATTTGCTTCCCAGATCACAAACCAGACCAAACACTAAGGAGAACCATGATGGAAAAATTTGAGGTAAGTAGAAGAAATTTCAGATGTAGGGCTGTGCGTGCCAACATTCCAAACAGCAACGATCTTTGACTAATATTTACATTCTATTTTATATCCTTAAACACCTATATGCATAAAGGGAGGCACTGCAACTCCATGGGCAGGTTACAGGACCCAG
This sequence comes from Eurypyga helias, assembly GCF_000690775.1. Taxonomy (NCBI): domain Eukaryota; kingdom Metazoa; phylum Chordata; class Aves; order Eurypygiformes; family Eurypygidae; genus Eurypyga; species Eurypyga helias. Next base: position 2,615 of record NW_010233998.1, on the reverse strand, counting down.
AGCTCCCTTGTACATTTGATTAAAGCAGGATGCCTTGCAGAGGTAGCCAACCAGCACATCCTTGGTGGTAGTCTCTGGTCACTTCCCAGTCTCTGCTTTGGAGGGTGACCACAGCACATGAATAAAACCAGCATATTACTACCAGCTAGGACTGGGTATTGTGTCTTCAGGACATTCCCCAGGCTATAATACGAGCTCACCCAGAAAAGAGGATTATTTTCATCAGCACACCTCTGATTCATAGGGACAAGCTGCACGCAAACGAGTCTCAGGTCTTTCACAACAATACTTTCCCCACCAGTATCATCTGCTCAAATGTCCCTTCCTCCAAGGTGCCTCTCCACCCCCAAATATTCTTACCATTCTCTCCTGACAGACAGCTGGGAGGTAGTGTGTGTAAAGCTCGTGCACAATGAAACACTGAAGCAGCAGGAGACAATCAGCTTTTTGTTTGCAGGCTTCTTAAACGTATCTGCAGACCCGTGATGCATGTGTTGAAATCAGCCTAATCAGATCTTGTGGCGTAGAGATGTAGTTCCTTGACTTAACTGGAAATGTTCTTTACGTGAAATGCAATTTTCGGGTATTAAGCGATAATAACAGTAACATCGGTACTGACAAAATTTGGTGGGATCACAGGTAATACAGCCTGTCTCAAAAGCATGCTACGCTGTCCAGATGCTGCGTGCACAGCCACGTCATGGGTTCATGTACATCTCATTTCAGGGCCTGCCGATGCAGCACTTCTTCACCCATCATGAGGAGCCAAGAAGCTGACATCTGGTATCAGAGTATGACGATCAATACGATAGACATGGTTACAACCCTCTGCTGCCTCCCCTGCACAGCTGGAATGGACACAAGCTTGCCTGGATTCCTCAGAAATCAGATTTCCCTATTCTTGGTAGTTTTTGGCATTATTAATTCAATCAGATGGCACATGGTGCAGCGGTCAATATATAGACTTAGAGCCAGGAACCTCCTCCTGTTTTAACTCTGACAATAGATCTTGTGGTGACTTTTGGCTACTTCCTTACCCAGTCAGTAGCTTATGTTGCTGAGTGATAAAGCAGAAAGGTTATCCATACCTCAATCCTTAATCACCACGGGAAGCAGCGAAGGATAGTGTCAATCTCCCCTATGCAATGATGTGGGACAGCAGCTGAACAAGGAGAGCTGTGAGATACAAATAGCAGGAGAAATCACGGAGTATTGTTACATTTCTGAATTTAAGTGACGCGTACAGCCCCACTAACGTTCTTAATATTAGCAGAACCAAGACTCCTTACATTTACACCATTACTGCTGTCCTATTGGCATCTAACAGTGATTTTCCCTTGCAGCCAGAGGGTAGACACACATGCCCTGGGAACAAAAAGATCTGTTTTGTCCTTAATCTGCTGTCAAAACAGTACAAATATTCCCTATGACAACTGTGGAGTAAAAACACTGGGGACAAAAAATTCAATTCTCATATTTCCAACATTTAATCATTTCCTGCCTCAGAGCCACCCACCAACTACAGCCTCCTTGAGCACCTGATGAAAAACTGTCACAAGGAAGCTGGAGTGATGACCAGTGTCTACACCGTTTCCTATGAACGCCCACCCATTTTGGCTTTTGCTGCTTGTCAGCTGAGACAACCACCTGAAACTCATGACCTCCCTTCTGACCTGGGACATCTTCCCCGGAACTGGACTATGAAGGGGGTCAGAAATATCTGCAAGCCATCGGCTAACCTGTGTGAGATAGAGAAGCAAGGGACGCCGCTCTGTAAACTGCTTAGGGTGAGCTTAAGTGCTCCTTAAAATAGCTTGTTGCCCATGGACGTCACAGCGCGGAAGGAATGAGAATTAGGTTCTATGGGCGGAGGGCTGCTGGGTTACATTCTGAGCTGCAGACGGCTGGGAATATTTCAGAAAACATTAAATCACTGAAAAGAAAATTTTCATCTGTTGGTTTCCAGTCAATGAACAGTTGCAGTAAGAAAAAAACCCCGCAGAGCACGATGGAAGCTGAAAGGATATAAATCTCTTCACTGCTTTGTCCTTAGCTGTTTTAATTTTTACACAGCTTGCTATACATTTCTTTCAAGAAAGAGGAGAAAAGAAACTTGTGTTATTCCATAATATGTCTGAAACATCCAAGAGTAAAGTAAACATGTGAAATGGCTGGACGCCCAAGGACAAGGTGAACCAAGGTTTTTCCTAATGCCGTAAGCAAGCGGACCTTGATTGCCTTTGGCTTTACGTGCTGAGTGGCACTTAGTGTTAGATAAGCTGCAACGTGAACGACATTAGCTGACCTTACGTTACCAAGGAGTAAACCTAGGAGAAAAAGCTGTAGGTGGCCTTTATAGCACAGGAGAGGCCACCCTGACGCTTTACTCAGTTAAGAAGGTATGTGAATGACTGTGCGGCCGGAATTCCAAATTCTTATGGCACTGATGGGCAACTTCTGCCCTTAAGTCACATTTGGTCCAGAGGAGATACCTGCAGGGTTCAGCTGCTATTGGTCTGAGGCTCAACAAGAAACTTGCAGCAAGTTAAAGGCTTAGATTAAATACATCTGGCACCAAATCAATGCATAGTTAGAATCATAGAACCATAGAATGG
>NW_010233997.1:22133-24679 GCF_000690775.1 Eurypyga helias | reverse complement strand
CAGGGGCTCCCCAGGAAACTGGTTTCTCGCCATGCCCGTACCGGCACGGGGCTGGGACACCAGCGCGGGGGCAGCAGCCGAGGGCTCGGGCTGGGAAAAGGCAGCTCTGCCCGTGCCATGGCTTCGTGTGTCCTACCTGGGGGCGCCCCGTGGGCTGGGAGAACCCCGTGGGCTGGGAGAACCCCGTGGGCTGGGAGAACCCCGTGGGCTGGGGGCCCTCTGAGCCGGCTTCTTTGCCGCTCGCCGGTTGCCCACGGGCTGCCCCGCAGCAGTGCGGAGGTACCCACCTTGATGGCGTATTTGTAGCATTGCTCTGCCTCCAGCTGCCGCCTTCCCTGGAGAAAGGACATGAGAGCAGTCGGTCAGAAACTGTACCCCAGGAGATGTTCTCAGGGAAACAACATATTTCAGCACGAGGGACATTCCCCAAGGAATATGCGCATCATGCGATGAATGACAAGCAGTGAGGAAAGATAGCTATCACGAAGAAGTTCTTCCGGGAGAGGGTGGTGAGGCCCTGGGACAGGTTGCCCAGAGAAGCTGTGGATGCCCCATCCCTGGAAGTGTTCAAGGCCAGGCTGGATGAGGCTTTGAGGAACCTGGTCTAGTGGAAGGTGGTCCCGCCCATGGCAGGGGGGTTGGAACTGGATGATCTTTAACGTCCCTTCCAACCCAAACCCGTCTGTGATTCTATGATTCTATGAAAGGCGCTGCTTTTGCCATCCACACACTGTCCCCGAACTATTTTTACCACAGAGATGTACGTCTTCTTCAGGCTCGTGAGCAGACACGGATAAACCCTTCCCGCTTTGTGGGGCTGGCGGTGGGAGCCGCTGCCTGGGCACTCACTTGCAGGCAGATGAGGGCGAGATATCCCCACACTTCAGCGTTGGTGTTATCCAGGGCATTGGCTTCGGAGAGAGCGTCCTCTGCTTCTAGCATCTCTTCCAGCTTGAGAGAGAGAAGGAGAGGCGTGGACAAAAGGCAAACAGCAGGCAGGAAGGGCTTTGGAACCAACAAGCATCTGCTCTAACAGTCAGAGAAATTGGTGCAACAAGTGTCTAGCAGGGTTTCCTTGATAGGGATGCAGGGAAAGGATTTATTTCAGGCAGTGTGGTGGTGCATTTTCTCCCCTCTCAGTTCCTGGGCTGCTCTATGGCCATAGAGATTCCTGTCAAACCTCAGCCATTCTGCAGGGATTTTGGTGGTTACGCATCCCTTGAACATATCAGAGTCTTGCAGTGCTAAGGTGGGGAACGGTACTGGCTGTACCAGGGTTGGGGTATGTTACGTTGGGGATGAGAGTGAAACAACTAATCATCCCCTGACAGCCCTGAACCGTTCTGTAACCCAGGTAGAGCAGTACCAGCATTACTAAAATCCTGGGAATTCCAGCAATCACCTACCTGGATCATGGCCAGGATGGAAATTTACTGATGCTTAAAGTCTTGCAAACCTATAAACAGTGGGTCCAAGGAAGCCCCGTGGAGCTCTCCTGGACTTCAGTGTCTGCCCAGCATCTCCCTCAGAGTGGGCCACCTCTCAGAGTCACAAACTCTCAAGTTTGTCTTGAAATCAGACCACTGTCGATGCAACCTGGGTTGAAAATCTCCTTGAGGCTCACCTCTTTGCCCGCTGGGAGATGCACTGACATCCTATGTGAGTATTTTCACTGAACTCAAGGGGAAATTGTGACAGGTACCTTTGTACATCTATGTATCTACCTCTGTATCTGTCTGTGGGGGCGTATGCACGCAACCTTACGTCAATAACTTTGTTAAGTCTTTCATTAAGTTACTGTGCTGATTAACTTACTGAGAGTTGTTTTGCTAGGGAATTACATAATCTAATTGTGTGATATATCTGAATACTGTTAATGAACTTTGAACTGCTGCTATTCCAAATTGCTGCTATCCCAAAGTTTTGCACAAAGTGCAAAACCCAACACACCATGATCCCTTTCCCTAATTCCTTAGATGTAAACTGCTGACCAGATCTGGGACTAGGAGTGGATTCAGCCACCCCTAGACTTCTCTTTCACGAAGCTTAGAAAGCAAGAAGGTCCCCTCTGAACCTTGCGACCCAACAAGAGGAATTTCATTGCCCCTTTTTCCTAGTCCATATCACAACAATCCAATCCTGACTTGACTTCCCTGACTCTGTAAATAATTTTTACTTCATGAAACATTTTCATCTGTTGCTCATTTGATTTCGCCTTTGTATGCTTTAGAGTGGACTTTGCCATCAAATTCTGTTAAGTTGCCCTTCTCACAAATTCATATTAAAATAGCTTTTACCCTGATCTTTGTGATGCTGATCTCTTAAGCAGCCTAAATCACTCTTCCCCTTTTGCGACAGGCAGAGACAAGCAGTTATCCTCCCTGCCAGCATCCAGCTGTCCGGACTGGAGCACAAGCCTCTCCCTGCTGACTCCTGTTCTCTGTGGGAGCACACACTGTTTCCAAATCAGGTCCCAGCAGTAAGGAAAGCAGCATCAACACCTCTGCCTCCAGGAACCAAGTGGTCCAGCTCCATGGAGAAATGCA
>NW_010233997.1:16398-22107 GCF_000690775.1 Eurypyga helias | reverse complement strand
GAGGCAGGGGTAGCTGGTACCCAGTGGCTCGAGCCTGGAGCTTCCCAGGGGGAGTTCATTTGGCCAGGGGGGAAACAGAGAAGTCCAAGTTCCTTCCCTGTTTGCTTCCCTCAGCCAAACTCTCTCAGAGGACCCTCATGATGTATCAGTGATATGATGGTGATATCAATGATGAGTGATCAGAGGTAACACCCTCTGGGAGATACCGTGCTGCTGGGTGTTCTTGGCAGCCCTTTAGAGGCACTGGATTCCTTTGGGCAGGGAAAGCACCGAGATTCCTCTCTGCTAACATTCTGCTCGGTTCCTTCGTGGTGCCATGCAGGTCGCATGCGGGCAGGTGCTCAGAGCAAAGCCCAAATTACATGCTCACCATGACATCCTGGGGAAGGAGGTGCTGGCAGTGGGATGAGGGAGAAGGATTGCTGCTTCCAGAGTGGCTCCTGGGGGCGACTGTCCCCTGACATCTCCCTTGTGAGCAGCACGGGGTGCCACGCTGGGACTGTGACGGCAGCTGGGCCAGGAGCACTGATTGCACAGGCAGCTAAGCTCTACTTTAGTAAAGGGGATCGTGCAAAAGCAAACCCTGCACTCCATGCCACAGAGGGAGTTAAAGCACAGATGATCTGAAGGTAATTGCACTTACCCTGTAGCAGGCGATTCCCACCCCCAGCCAGGTGAGACAGGATGCAGAGTTCTTGCAGGCGAGCAGGTAGGTCTGCTTTGCCCGGCCGTACTGCGAGGAGAGAGACGGTCATGTTTAACTCACCATCAAACACACCACTCCACAGACAGCCCCCGCACCTCAGCAATTTGCCAACCACCCCATCTCCAGTGGGGCTCAGACACCCACCATCCCCACCACTGCTGGGGGGGGTCTGAGAGCCTGCCTGCTGCCCCTGATGCGGGCAGGTACTAATACAGTAATGTAGAAGTTCCCCTCATTGCTCGGATGATGAGAACAGCTCAGCAGCACCCTGAGAGCTTGCCTGATACAAAGGAACAGGGCAGCTCCATGCTCCCAGGAGCTGAGCACTCCCAAGGTTTTTTTGTGTTGAGATCTTGGCTATAGCTACTAATAGTGGTGTCTTCTACCTGGGGTCTGGAATCTACTATTTTGTGTAAAAATTCCCCTCCTCCACTCCTGCTGGCTCCTCACCTCTTTCTCTTCCAGGTAGATGGAGCCCAGGCGCAGGCAGATGAAGTGCATATCCGCAGCATCGTCCACAAAGCTGATGGCTCGCTCGTAGCATTCCTTTGCCTCCCCGAAGTCTCTCTTCAGGTAGCACAGGTGCCCTTTCTGAGCCCAGACATTTGGATTCTGCACACACAAAACCAGGAGTGAGACGTGCCCTGAGATGGGAGAGACCTGGGAGAGGGGCAGGGACCCCTGTACTCAGCAGAAAGGAAGAGCCAGCTGGTGTTTGATGATAGCAGGACAGAGTTTACACACAGAGTTAAAATCATGTCAGTGGGCTGCCTGCAGAACACCAACACCGGGATCCCCTTCCAGCCTTTCCTTGCACGGTGTTCTGGCCCTCGCAAAGCGCCCCAGGTGTCATGAGCACACAAACAGCATTTGGACGTGTCAGCTTCACAGCCCTCTCTGCCTTCATTCAACCTGCCTCTCCAAAGCTGCCTTCCTTCCCTGCTGAATAGCAGCCTTGTTTCTCATGAAACGGAGCCTGACTCACCAAGAGAGGGTAAAGAGGATCAGGATATACATGTTCAAAGGGAAAAGAAAGGCAGATGCCGCAGAGAGAGGAGTCCTTGCTCCAAAATGCCACCCATCTGTGCAGGAGATGACAGAAGGGAAGTAATAAGCAGGGTAATGAAGAGGGCAGTGCTGCAGACACCGCCCCATGTGGCTCATCAGCTATGATTGTCCTCCCTGCAGAAATTGCTGCGGACTAGCATTACAGCTGCTCAAGTGGAAATGAAGCACAGACTCCGGGTTCACAAGCAGCAACAACACAGGGTCTGCTGCGGTGTCTGGCCAGTGTCCTGCTTCCGGACACCGTGGTGTGCCCCGGGAACACGCGGAGCATTACCATGTAGTCAATCCTGACAGCCTCGCAGAGACACTCTTCGCATTTGGAGAACTCTTCCTTCAGCAAGTATGTCTGGGCCAACGCCAGGTAGTATGCACAGGAGGGGCCTCCCTGAAGGCTCAGCAGCTCGTGGGCAAGCGCCCTGTGAACAAACTGCGGAGGAACGGCACACCGGCACGGTTAGGAGTGCCGGCAAACCACAGGCATGCCCAGAAGGACACGGCACAAGGACTGACTTGCACCTATTTGACTTCCATGAACAGAAAACAGACAGGAGATTTACCACACCCCACACCCCCCTTCCTTTCAGTATCTACCCTCCATTACTTCTAGTTCTGTTTTGCTTTAAGCAGCTCTTTCTGCCATGTAAAATTAAGGCAGGCAGCATAATGTGGCAGTCAGAGATCTCACAGAGATGACTCTGTGGGACAGGGACATTCCACAGGTGACACAAAAATTACTGACATACACAAGCGTCTGAAACAAGAATGGAGTGCTGCTGTCTTGGAAGCATCACAATAATGCATCTCATCTCTGAGTACAGAGAAGAGCAGATTTGCACCATTTCTGACTTGGCTGTTCCCTCCGCAGCAAGCAGCGCTGAGCTGAGGCACCCTGAGAACCTTGCCTGCCCGAGATGACCGTTTCCACAACCAGCATTTTGGTCTGAATCCTCTGCCTGGCCACGGCTTTGCATTTCTGGGCAGTGGTGGCTTTGCTCCCTCCAGCACTCAGCATCTGGGGTAGCCACAGCTTGTTCTCTAAGCCCAAGAAGGGGACTTGCTGGAGCTTGCCACCAGATCTTTGAAAATAACCCAGGGAAGGAGACCAAACCTCCCTTCCTCCACGTTAAGCTGACCTGGACAGCATTGCCTTTCATCAGGAATTCCACTGCCTTCATGAAGATTGTGCGGGGACGTTGGCTATATCCCGAACCAGGGGGTGGTGCTGCAAGAAAACGTGTCTCCATCAGTCCGAAAATGGCCTTTTTATTACTGAAGCAAGAGCAGGGGCTGAGACCCTGTCAGGGACAGAGGAAAAGTCCCTTTTCCCACTCAGAATATCTCTGTTCTGTCTCTTTAAATGCAGTTGAGCTGAACACTAAAGCTCTTTTTGGTCTATCAGGGCCAGTTTGAAATGTACTGCAATAGGTGCCGCGTTCTGCAAAACCACCTTCTCTTACAAGAGGGTGATGGGGGTGTACTGGTCCTAGTGACTGGTATGTTTTTAATTCCTGTATTAAAGTTTTAATGGCCTCTTCATGTTCTGGGTTCCATTTCCATGGTTTTCCTATTCGTAAAAGCGAGTATAGTGGGCCAGCACGGATAGAAAATCCAGGTACGTGTTTTCTCCAATAACCTAGAGTACTCATCTCTTGGAGATTGGGACATCTGCAGTTGTTCTGTTTTGTTTAAAGCACCTGATGGAATTGCTGCACTACCTGCAATCCAGCAAATACCTAACAATTTTAATTCTCTGTGGCCTAAACCACACTCCCTTTCATGAAGGAGGTGGCAGGGCAGCCTGAAGCAGAGGTTAACCCAGCATTTCTTTCTGAAGGGCTTAAGCTTTTTAAGAAATGTGAGAAGAAACAATGCTCTTGACCCACAAATTTTCCAGTCCAAACTCAGAGGAAGAAAAGGTAGGAATTTAGGATTGAAGCTTGTCAGAGTTAACTACAGCAAGGCCCCTGCCTCCCCAAACCAACCCAGCAGGGCCCAAAGCACGCAGCACTGCCGTCTCTTTGCCACCCATTGGAGAGTGGAGCTGTAGAAGAGGCGGATCACGCAACACACAACCAGAGGAGATCCATAGGGACAGTTTAAGAGCTGGCATCTCAGGAGGGAGACAACCTAGCAACCGATGGAGGCTGCTGGGTGCAGCGAGAGGTAGGGAGAGTGCTGCATTCACCCACTGGCTGTCCATCCTGAGATGTGCTCTGAAAATCAGGATGAACCTGTTTTGCCTGGAGATTCCCTGGCTAGGGAGAGAGAAGCCTTGCTTTGGCATCAGGAGAGCTGTGGCTCAGTGCTCCTAACGCATGAGGCCACCTCCCAGGACTGGGCTTTCCCATCCGCGTCAGGCCGTTGCCTCTAACCTTTCAGGGCTGCCTCCAGTGCCATAGCCTTGGGCTCCGGGTAGGCCAGCGCAGGCTCCAACATCTCTGGCACCCTTTTGGCTGAGTCATCTGGAATGAAACCCCCAACAACCATTACGTGCAAACAGAGTTTGCCATAAATTGCCCAGTTTGGAGCATAATTCTGGAGAAATGTTGAAAATAGAAGAATCTATCAGCTTTTCAGAACTGGGAAGAAATTTCTTTGCAGGAGGCAATACCTGGGACTGGAGTTTTGAGTACAAGATTACCCTGTGACGCCAGAAATGGGTCTGAATGAAGCAATATCTCTTCCCTCATAACCAGAAGGGGCAAAAGAAGGCATACCACATGAGGCTGGCCTGCCTGAGGCACTTTGCATGGAGCGATGATAACACTAAAAATAAAGTCAGCCAACATTTCCTGCAGCCTGGCCAAATATCTGGGACTCGGGACAGAAAGTCTTGGCTCCGGGTGAGGCTGGATGCAGTTAGGCTCCAAAGGAAGCCTTTGGCTCAGGGTTGCCATCGAGCAGCTGGTTTGCCCTTTGAATTGGTTTGGCAGCGCGTTCCAAGCTGTGCTGGGAAGTCACAGCAACAGCTTTCACGAAAGCTAAACATGGGTGACCCTGGTGTAGGATGGTCGCAGGGGCAGCTCTGCCCTCCCAAAGCCTCAAAAAGCACACTCGCTTCCTCCAGCCACCCTGGCCACTGCCCACACATCGGTATGTCAGCACCACTCAGCTGGGGCAGAAAAAGAAACCCAAAGATAGGTCCCTTTGCAAGGCTGTGGGTAAGACAAGGCACTGGCTGCGGTGCTTTCAGAAAGCTTCGTCATTTAAAGCCGCACGCTCACCGCTGCTGTCCCTCCCTGGTGTAGTTCATGCTCAGCCTACTCTAGCTCATCTTCTTCTTTTAACCTTTTGTATCTCTCCTCTTAGAAATACTTAGGAATTTCTCCTCTCCTTCCCTTGTTCCCCACTCCCCACGCTGCTCTGAGCCCCCTCCTGGTACCTCCTGGGTTTGCCCGGCGTTACCTGGCGAGCACTCTTCTGGGCCTGGGCTGGGGGACCTCAGGCACGCAGGAGAGATTTGCTTTTTTCCTCCTTCTCCCCCAGCAGCCTCAGGGATGTTCCTCTCCTTGGCGAGCTGTGCTTGCAGTAGCTTCTTAGCCTCACGGAAAGCCATTTCTGCCTGAATATCATTATTCTGCAGCTCATAAAACAAACCTATGGGAGACAGAAAGAGCAGCATGAACAGACACCCGTCCCTCAGCAAAATCCTTCCCTTAGCCCTCAGAACAGAGCAGGGAGAAGGGGAGCAGGGCAGAAGCAACGCTCGGCTCTACAGGAATTTTTTTTTTGGAATGCCTTGAGCACACAGGCTGCCTTCCTTTTGTACCAGCAAGAGTCCAGGCTACAACGTTGGCTGGCTCCAAGCAGCAGGCATCCTCAAAGAAAATCTCTGCCTCTTCGTAGTGCTGCAGCGTGACAGCCACGATCCCGCAGAGCAGCAAGCTGGGGAGAGGGACAGACAGGTTAGCCTTGTAGGCCCCAGGCAGTGGTGT
>NW_010233997.1:0-16340 GCF_000690775.1 Eurypyga helias | reverse complement strand
CTGCCGGAAGCACTCCTGGGCTTTGGTTGTTTCCTCAAGCAGGAGGCAGAAGGCCCCGTAGTCCAGCCAGTACTGGATGTTGTGCTGGTCCTGAGCTAACCTCTAGATGAAAGAGATCATCGCTGGAGAGAGGACTGCTGCAACCGTGCTCAGCATGCACAATGGACTGGTAGGTAACTCTGGAACAACCACGGCTTTCCTCTGCCTACCCCAGCCCTGTTTAGCAACAACCAAGCCCTTGTCTATCACAAAGTAGGGTTTCCCTTAACTGGGATCATGCTAGGCTGTCTCTAAGCCTCCTTCACCTCCAGCTTCAACTGACCTTCTCCCAGCTTCCTGCTAGAGAGCCTGATGTCCCCAGTGCTGCCCCAGCACAACTTTTCGACCAGCTCATCCCATTTCCTCTGGCCTAGAGGCTGAATTCCTCAGTGGCCTGGCTAGGCCAGGCTCTGTCTCACATCCTCCAGAGAGCAGCATCTCCCTAGAAAATCCCTCACACATCCAGCCTGAGTATCCCTGTCACGTTCACCTCAGGCCTCTGTACACAACAGTCAGGGATGGCTCAGCTGTCAGCAACACAGGCCCCACGCCACGATGGCATGCTGGCTGTCCGCCCAGACACCCAGAGAATGGGCAGGGAAGAACAGGGGCTCCTCTACCTGCTGGTGGTAGAGAGATGCCAGCTTGTAGTCCTTGTTGACTTCAGCTTCGCGAGCAAAAAGCCAGAGCTGCTCCTCGGTCGTGCGGGACAGAGGGACAGGGGAAGCAGCTTCCTCGGACAGTAGCTGGTAGGGAGCGAGGCAGAGTGTTAGCCCTGGGTTAGAATGGTTTCACGTGATCCCAATACAGCAGCAGTCCCCAGTCCAGCACTGCGCTGAGTACAGCCCAGTACGGCTGAGGCTGGGCGGGTTGGAAGGGCAAGCTGCCTGGCTCCTGTTTGTGGCAGGACACCTTCCTGTCATTCCCAGGTCACAGGGGACAGGGTAATGTCCATTATTTGCAGATGTGACAAGTGGAAGCATGCCCTAGATCAAAAGCATGTCCCAACTTCCTCTGTAGTGTCAGTAACTGGTGACCCCAGCTCCTGGGGAAGGCCTGTGCTCTGCCCGGGTGAGTCCAGCGGGCACAGACCAGCCACCCCACCACCAGCCCATCCCAGTGGACTGGACATATGTCAGGGCTTCTCCTTACCTGGTTCAGGGCGATGTGCATCTGGTCCACAAGGTACACGTAGAGCTCACTGAGAAATGCCTGGAACTGCTCCTGGGTCTCAAATGCCATGGTCTTCAGGTATTTCTCCCTCACAATCTTCACAACAGCATACTGTGGAGACATGTGACAGTTGGAGGTCCCCCCTGCACCCCCCACCAGCTCTATAATCAGAGTCAGAACACACTGATTTTGCTTAAAGCTCCAACATAGTTCCAAGGAAGAAATCCAACCCAACACTGGTACAAGTAAAAAAAGCAAGTAGAAGTGAATTCCTTTCCCACCTCCCAGCCCCGGCTCTCCCTGACACACCTTTAGGGACAATATGGGGAAAGGCTGGTCCCCCTGGCACAGAGAGGGGGTCTCTAGGCAGAGTGTGACCAAGGCCAACCAGCTGAGAGAGGGGATCTGCTCTTTCTGCCAGGGTGGACTGTGAGCGTGCAAGAGCCATCAGCTTTGCCTTCCACAGGCTATGAGCATGGGGCAAATGGAGGTAATCAGCTTTGGGGTCTCCCCTCTTTAACAAGAATGGTTCTCCTGGTGTGTGACCAGCACAGCTTGATGCCTGCTCTGTTAGAGGGAAAACTCGTCCTTCCCCATGCCCACTGCAACAGCCCCGGGTGGCAGGAAGGGATTCTGGAGCAACACAACACCCTGTGTTACCACCATGGAGCAGCAGTTCTCACTGAGAAACTGCCAGGACAAAACAAGTAGGGAAGCGAAAAGCACAATGAGCTCTTTACCTTTAGCTGTTCCTTAAAAGCAAAATATTTCCCGGAGCTGTTGAGCTTACAGTTGAGCTGACGCTTCTGTTCCTCCAGGGTTGGGTGGTCTATCGTTCCCTGGTCAGGCAGCTGCTTCCCAAAGAGCTCATGGTATTCCCTTAGGATGGCAACGGCAATGCTCATGACATGGTTGTGATAATCTTCCACAGCCTAGGAAATACACAATCAAACCTCACAACTCACACCATCAACCTTGAAATGTATTTTATCTGCCAGAGCCCACGCCTCCCATAAACTCCGCCTGACTCAAGTCTCAATTAGCCTGTCACGCATCCTTTCCTGTCCATGCCTGAGGGCTCTGAAAATATCGACACGTAAACGCAAAAGAGCTCCTTCGTAATTAGATATTGCTCCATCTATATTTTTGAATCAGAACCCAGTATTTCAGTCGTCGTCGTCTCTTCTCGAGCAGCATAATTGGCTGTAAGTAAAATATCTCCCATTGCTGGGAGCCATTGAAACCCATGGGCCAGCCCTCTTCAGCAGAGTCTCTGATCTCCAGAATCTCGGTGGCGGAAGTGTCCATGCTCTGTGATAATCAAAATGTATCGCTCTGTGCCCTCCAGACAGTCCAGCACAAATCCATTCTGCAGCAGCACTGGGCTCAGTTACTGAAATGCTGCTGCTTCCCTCACTGTTGATTTGAATCTGCCATCGGCCAGGGGAACCTGAGGACATTCTCCTTCGGTGGCTGCCCTATATCCACAGGAGACGAGCCAGCGCTCTCAGACCATTTCCTGAGGATGTCGCACACACTAAAGTGCTCAAACATTCTGGGTGTCTTGGGGTCTGATGAAGCACATGGGCTAGTCTGAGGCAAGGAACTGTTTGGACTGCACGGGGTAAATAAGGTTCTGGTAGCCCCTTTCCCCAGCATCCCATTTCCTTCCAAACACCCCCGCACTGCTGCCTTCCCTGCCTTTGCTGCATCTCTCCCCTCTGTACGGGCTGTGAACTTGAGTGATGCAGCCCAGGAACGACTCCTGAGGCATACCACTGTGAAGATGACACATCCAGAAGTTTTCTCTTCTGTGTATTTCCTATTCAAACCTCATCTACCTGTTGCTGCGAGGCTCAGACTGAGAATGAAGATTCTCCTGTGTGAGAGGGATGAGGGCAGGATGAGGTGGCAGAGTGGTGACAAAGCCACAGGCTCCTGCACATACCTTCTTGGCTCCTTCGGTCCGGGGAGGCAGCAAAGGGCGGGGAGGAATCATCTGCTTGACCCTGTCAATGAGAGGACAGGAGGGGTCATCCAGACACACTACCACCAACGCTAGCTTGTCTTGGGCGACGACAGCCTGTAGTGCGAGGGCTCCAACCTGTCACCGTGTCCCTGAGACACCTCACAGGGACGCAGGGTGGGGAAACTGGAGTCTCAGACCAAGAATGAACTGTAAAGACCAGACACCTACATTCAATACTTGCAGCTCTTCCTAATGTCTTGATAAAACTAGCTGCTGCCTCACTCCCTGCTGATGATTACAATCCACGGGGATTAGAGAAGATGTATATCGTTGCTACTTTCACTGGGTTTGACTGTTTCCTCCGATCTTCCTCCTCCACTGGAGGAGGGGAGGAGATGAGTGAGCCGCTGTGTAGTACTTTATTGCTAGCCAAGGTTAAACCACGATACCCATCACACAAACACTGTCAGAGAAGCTCAGCCCGGCAGGTGGGGTTAACATTGGTTATTGGTAGCAATCAAAACCACTCTCCTACAGAAGCAGATCTTAGCAAGCTGCTATTCCTTTCACTCCCAGCCTCCTGGGTCTGCCAGAAGAGCTGTAAGAAAGGTACTAACCTGAGGAGAGCTCTGAAGAATTTTATCACCGTAAGCCCTGACCCATCAGTTCCCAACATCACACAGGGTGGCTGTGGCACCTTCTCCCTTGGCCGTACGTTGCCTCCTAAACATCAGACCAACCCTGTGTGTACCACTACTAGAGTTACAATGACCTTGCAAACACTGATCAAAAGCCCTTACGATTACCATATTTTTTACTAACATTGCGTTAAAATCCTTGGTGCCCAAACAGCCTACATTCATTGGATTTTAACCAAGATTTCCTGCTTGCTGGTACCAAAACACGTTTAGGCCTTAGAACACGATCCAGCCCCCAAAGCAAAGGTGTCACATCCCTGCAACAAGAAAATCAAATGGCTTATTCCCCACCAAATACAAACCCCTCCTGTACCTGTTCTGCCAGCTTACAGACCTTCCCCAGGCCCTGAGCCCTGGTCACTTCTCCCACACAAGCCCCTCTTGCAGTCTCTGTGGTATGGCCAAGTGCTGTGGCCCTGAGTGGTCCCTTGCTCTGCAGAGACCTGTCACCACCCCTCGGGAAGCTGCAAAGCCTGAACAAGTGGGTAGCGCAGCCCTCATGTTCAGTCCCACCCTCGCCCGGCCTCAGGACAGCACCGTCCCTGATGTGTTACCTCCGCCAGTGGTACAGATGAAAACCAAACTGCTTCGCTTTCAGAGGAGAAAAAGAAAACCACCAACAACCTGGGGAAAGCGAGCAAGCGGAGGGGGCCAAGTGGAGGCTGACAGAGAATTCTGGATGGAGCCCAAGAGAGAGCGCTGTGGTTTGCCACCATGATATGTATTTAAACATCCTTAGAAAAAGAACCTCTCTGCTGATCTCATCTGCCAGGACACCACACATACATGGAACCCCCCCCAAAGGCAGGGCCCTTCCCACGACTCGGGAGGGCTGGTTTTTCAGGCCTGACATCTGCAGCTGCACATGGCAGGTGAACAAGGAGGAACTACAGTGAATTCACACAAGTTGCAGTAGAGTAGAAATGGTATAAAAAGGGCCAGGAGAAGGCCTATTGTAAAGGTGAGGGCGGGTGGGGGTGGTGTGTTCACCTTCCTCAAAGACAGCAGGCAGCACACAAGACAACACTCACACTTTCCCATCAAAGAATGGAGCTGCTCATATTTCTGTTTGAGACATACTGCACTTGTTATACTTTACTCACTTGCTGCATTTTCTGTTTTATTCAATAAATTCTACAGGCTGGCCTTTCCTAGACTGTAACACAGCAGGGCTACTGCTCTGGACAGGAAGAAACTGCCAGGAAGACACTGCCTCAACCAAACAGACCGTGGAAGACCCAAAGCAGCAGACAGGAGAGAGCAGCTTTACAGCAGAACGAGGTGAACAGACGTGTAAGAGCTGAGGAATGGGTAGAAGATTGTGAGAAAACTTCCGAAAAGGATAAAATGACAGAATGCTAAATTGAAGTTACAGCCAAGCTACCAAGGGCAGCCCACGCTGGTGGCCAGTCCTGACCAAGCAGCATCATGAGCAAGAGGCAAGCTCTTGGGGATTAACGGGAAACAAAGCCCGGATGGGAATGCAGACACGGCTGTGCTGCTCTGGTGTCTCTCTTTGTGAGAGGAATGGCAGGGAGATGCCAGCTCGGATGAATGCAAATGTTTTCCCAACACACCAGATGCCATCTCTTAAGCAGTCTGGCCAAATCCTCCCTCTGATTGCAGCGGGCTTTGGCTCAGCCCCTCAGCTGGTCCTTACAGAGCACTCCAAGGGGGTGGCTTGCTGTACAGCCCTGTTTCCATCCTGCAGAAACG
This sequence comes from Eurypyga helias, assembly GCF_000690775.1. Taxonomy (NCBI): domain Eukaryota; kingdom Metazoa; phylum Chordata; class Aves; order Eurypygiformes; family Eurypygidae; genus Eurypyga; species Eurypyga helias. Next base: position 10,745 of record NW_010233997.1, on the reverse strand, counting down.
AGCTGACAGCCCCAGAGTTACAGCACGACCTTACGCACCGTCCAGTGAGCTCCTCTCGCAATCGCTTGGGTACCAAGGCCTTGTCCAGCTTTATCTCCGTCACCAGGAACGTCCCTGCTTCAACGTACTGCTGTGAAGATAAACATTGCTCTCTCAATGTCATGCTGTCTAGAGCCATTACTGGCATGATGAAAGACTGAGCACACAGCTACACATCTTCAGCAAATCCTCTTCAAACTGCAGAGATGCAGCTTGTCTTATAACCTGCCCTCAGAATGATTTACAGCAGCCAAATTCGGCTCAAGAAACCAGTCTGGGTAAAAAGGAGAAAGATAACCAATCTGCTTGCAGAATGAATAGGCATTCCAGATGTTTTGAGGAAGAAACCAAACCAGGAAGGAACCCTTCTAAATAAACACCTAATCAATCATAGAGGCCTTCTAGCCCAGTGCTAGGCTGTCCTCCAGCTGGACATCACTGGAAGAACTCCACTATATAAAACATCCCTTGTCCAACTCACTCTTGAAGCATTTAATTGCGTGAGAGGTGTGAGACAGCAGCTCTGTGATGGTCTGACAGTTTTTCCTTCTCTCTGGAGACACATAATTACCTGTCCATCAAGACTGGGATATGTGACATTTTCAGCTTCCTCACTGGTGTCTGACAACTGGATTTTGGGCGCATTGGACATCTATTGAAGGAAAAGACAAGACGTCTCTTGTTTCAGGTTCAGCAAACCTCACACCTTCACAAATTCAGGACAGGAGCTGTACATTTGTTCAGGCAGCATGTTCTAGAATTCCAAGATAATGAGTGTATCTTAGCTGGCTGAGAAAACACAGCACCAACCCCTAGTTTCTGCAGGCCCCAGCTAACTCTGATGTGGAAATGGAGAAACCATGTTGGAACATGCCTCTCGAGACCTTACCCTTCTGATGGAATCCTTATCTTTGGTGATTTTCTCTTTATCTTCCTTCTGATTCTTGCTGGGAATGACTCTGGAAAGGTGAGTACTGATTCCTGGGCTCCACAGCTCTTCCTTAGTCTGACTGAGCTGTGACCTGAGATCCCAGAAAACACTGCGCTGACTTTTAGTCTGAAAAACAGAGGGAACAGAAGGAATCAAGGAACAAACTAGGCTTCCCCACCCCTTTGCCTTAACGTCTCACATCACAAAACGCATCGTCAGGTTCTTAAATGGTTAAGCAGCTATGCAACCTCATCCTCCCCTCCTAGGAGTTTAGCTGCCGGTGCTCAAGGCCAGCTCTGACACCGTATAGCCCTGAAGCTTCAGGTTAGATTATATAACAAGCTGCCTGAGAAAGTCTCAGTAAGGTCTCCCTCCTCCTCCTCCTCCCCAGAGCTGCATTTTCACTAAGGGGCTGGCACTTGATTCTTGCTGACCTACAAGGTAGATGTGCTGGATCCTGACCCCCCTGCCTGAATTCCTGGCTCAATCCTGGACCTGCTTCATAGCTATGACTTCCAGGTGATGTGGACCGTTAGATGAATCTGGCTACCCGCACCAAGTCTGCTCTGCAATCTTTTGGATGCCTCCAACTGCCCTGCAGTGACTCTCAGCTCCCAGCTCATCTTCTGGTGTGAAGCAGCTTCCCTGACACATGTCAGTGATTCGCAAGGATCATGTTTTTCAGATTGTTTACATACTGCTCTACCGCCTAGACAGGAGCTCCCTCCCAGCATTCACCACAATATGGGCTAGCAAGAACTGAGGGGATGCTGGGGAGGAGATGGAGCAGCTGTACCAAGACCAACTAAACCAAGGCCGAGGAGCATCCCAAAGCATCCACAAAACCAGAAAATAAGAATGGCAGAGAGAGCAGGTGTCACTTGTGACAGGTAAATGCTACAGGACCAGGAGTACCATGCAGCTAAGAGCCAATATCCATGACTGCAAAGCAGAGACCAGCCAAGAGCTGTGTGCCTAGTCCTGCTTTGCCACAGCCAGCAGAAGCATGGAGACAGGGAGAAGGGCTGGAATTCACCCAGGAGACATGGGCAGAAAAACCAGGCTGTGCATCTGCCCTACTGAAACAAGCTCAGGTCTGTTCCTGGAGTACTGTGGGAAAATGGAGATGTAACTGTCACTCTTAGTAACAGAGGGGGGAGAAACACAAAGACAAATAAACCTCCGTGAGCTACAGCTGAAAGAGCTCCAGTGACAGCTTTTTTGGTTGTTGCCTGGGGTAACGCTATCCTTTTAAAGCCTCTGTTTGCTCTTCCCAGCAATGCAGTTCATTTGCCCGTGTTCCAGACTGGGGAGTGCGGGGCGTTCTTACAGCTGTCCCTGCACAGCTGCTGGCAGAAAAGGGTGTGGAGGTTGAGTGTCTCTTTCAGCCCCCAAACCTGTTCACACACGCCTTTGAGAAGTCTCCACCTAAAAGCTTGTCTCGTTATTTTTCTCCATCATTAGAAGGGCAGCGAAGTTTCAGATCCAGCCTCCCAGTACCATGCTGTCCGTGCTGCCTGCTCCCAAATACCACGCTGCCCACATACTGCCTGCTCTCAACTCTACTCCGTGCAAACACGGCTGCAGTGCCGGAGTGGAGCCTGGCTGGCTGGCCTGCTCTCACCTTCTCGAACACCTCGCTGTCTTGGTAGGAGAAGACACGAAAAGCGCCTCGGATCCGTTTCACACCAGGACACAGCAAAGGCAGCATGTTGACATAGGCCACGCCATGGAAGAAAATCTGCTTGTCCTCATCTCCCTAGAAGCACAGAGCAAGGGACTGAGATACTAAACGGACTGTTAATTCTCTGTAAGGGAACAAGGTCACCAATCCCATTAAAAGGCTGCACAGCAAACTGGTGCACCTGATGAGCCAGTGGCTCTCTGTCACTGGCACAGCGCCGAGACAACCTGGACAAAAACACTGGAGTCATTCGATATGTAGAATATCAATTTTATTCCAATCCCTGCAGGGCGGCTTTTCTCTCTAATGCCCACACTGTGCCACTCCTCAGGACAGTCTTTTTGAGGTACAGCTGCAAATTTACCAGCTGTGTGGTTAGAAATCCAAGCAACCCCAGCAGAGCTGTGCATCCCAGGTCTGACAGAAATCAGGTAGCTAAGGAGGTCTGAGAGCCTGGGCCAGCAGCAGAGTGGTGAGGGTAAGGGAGCAGGATCTCTCTCAGAGCTGCAAAATCCTGGCACCAATGAACACGGAAAGAGATTTACACCAACTTGAGAGCTGGAACAGATTACAAGCTCTCACATGATCAGCCAGGAACAGAACCATTAGCTAAGGGCCTGTTTCTTTGTTAAACCCCCACAGTTTATGTGCAAAAGCATAATTTACATCCAGAGAAAGAAGGCATGAATTTCTTCGCGATGCTCCACAACCCATTGGCCAAAGATAAGCTCAGTGAGTTACCTCAAGTCTCAAAAAGCCCCCTCTCCCTGACCCCTTTCCACCAAGCCATCACACTGTCAGTGAGAGGTCTGTATGCTCTACAGAAAAAATATTATCCTTTGTCTATTTAACAGCTCTACAAGGCCAATTAATCCCCTTACAAAGCCTCTAGCTCTCTGACTCGCTTTGGCTGGTTCAAGGCTGGGTTTGGAATTACAAAGATACTGAAAGGAAAATGCTCAATAACACAATGAACAACAGATCCCTCCCCACTTTTACCTTGTCAGCTTTGCTAGTTTTCCCTTTGCTGGGTGAGGCCACAGCCATCCTGCAGACCTCCACGGGCCAGTACTGGCACTCCGCAATGCGATTCTGTAGGCTGGATACAAAGGAGGGCACTGAGAAGATGCAGAAACCAACCTGGCAAGCTACACTGCCTTTCTTTCTGCCCCAGCAGCCACAGAGCATCCCCCTGTGGGTCTGCTTCAACCCACACCCACAGCAAACACCCTCGGGCCACTGGACCATGTGTGCTTTGGGGCAAGGCTTGGTACATTTTCTTCTCCAGCCACTGCTGCGTGCATTTATAGCACAACCAGCTATAAAACGACTGAGAGCAACACCTTAGGTTTTCTCTCTCCCCTGATTACTTAAGAAGGAACATGATCAACTTTGGTATAAATCCTGAATTGCACTGAGCAAGCAGACTCTGAGCTCCCATTCAGCGTGCCTGCTAACTCTGAAAGCAGCAGGCAGGCTGATGAAAGTGCAGGGGAAAAGAGATTTTTTAAAAAATCAAAGCAGATAGAAGGGAGTATTTCCACACACGAGGAGTAATTTGGCTGTGAAACTCAGAGCCATGATGCAGCTGAGGCCAAGAACCTAGCAGGACTCCAAGAGAAATGGGATATTTATCCTGATCTTGAGCATATCTGGAGCTCCTAAAGGTAACGTTTATGCAACATAAAGGCAAATGAAGGGTGCCCACATGGAGTGAAAGGATTTCTATGTATTGGGAATTCAGCAAAACTTAATTAGCAGCTCAGAGGGAGCTGTGTGAGCCACCCTACTCCATGTCTGCTCACCATAACTCTACTGTCCCTTCCTTCAAACCATGGAGGGAGCAGTCACCAGCTCCAGTTGCTGGCAGCATGAGCAAGCATTTACAGCCTGGAGGCAGCCACTACAGCCAATTCACCATCTCCCACCACAGCAGAACTAAGCTTCTGCCAGCAACTGAAGGCAGTTAGCTGCTGCCTTGCTCGTGTGAACACCTTTAGCCACAGACAGCCATCACAGCCACAGCCAGCCATCACAGCCACAGGCGGTGAGAGCGAGCCGTGATTTGACCACATAAGAGGTCTGAGAGCACCTGGATGTTGCTGCTCCCCTGCCTGAGACAGTCACTCAGCTGAGGGCATTTTAACGGGCTTTCTTCCCACCGCTGTGTGCTGGAAGGGAGGTTCTCAGGCCCCTTACATGACGACCGCAGTGGGATCCAGGTAACAGCGCTTTTCCATGTCCCATACGATTCTCTGCATGCCTTCTGCTTGGATCCTAAACTCCCTGTCCTGGGAGAAACAGCATGGGGTCAGAGGCAGGACAGCAATCTCTACAGCCTGCATCACCCCCCAGAAATATTCCCTGGGAGAGCACATGAGTCGGAGAGGTGTCCAATTCACTGTACCCAGCCCATCCTAGCAGAGTAAGCTAGCAGCCCTCCCTTCATCAGTTTGAAGAGTCTGGCTCACAAGGAGATAATACAACTCCCAGCTCGGGAGTAGGCAGCTTACTGGAGACCAGGCTTGTCACACGTGAGGAACTCTCCTGCATTGAGTCAGCACGTCACTGTCCCAGGGAAGCCACCTCCGTGTGTGGACACTGCACACAGGACCAACCACCCACCTTCCTCCCCTCCTCCCATACCGAGTCTCTGCAAGTCTCTCTCAGTCCCTTCAGTGGGACCTACTGGCTCTCTTCCAGCCATGACACTGCCAGTCCTCCCTCACCTCTCTTTTGTTGAGCTCCCCATCCTCATCCTCATAGGGCCCACCAACAATGAAGGAGTTGGGTATGCTCAGGGCACCAGGAGCCATGACGTTAGCAAGGGACCATTTTTTGGGCCGGGGTAATGGCTCTTTTTCACCGGCCAGCTTCAGGATGCCATTCTTGAAGAGCAAGGGGAATTCCTTCTAGAGAGACATGAGAATGAAAGGATTTGCATTTCCAACATGAGGAGGAGCAAGTGCCAGCTGATCCGAGCTGGGTTTAAGAAAGCAAAGCAGCAGTGCAGGGGCCTGGCTTGGAAAACACACCCCACCACACACATACAAAGAATGGAGAAAAAATAAATAGCCACGTAGAAAAAACCCTGCCAATTTCAATCCAAACTTTGCCGAGCAGACCTTTCTTTGTGTTAAAGGAAGACAACGTGCCACAGAGGCCCTGAGCACTCGCAAGAAACACTGCTGTACATCCCACAGGCCTGGACACTTTTTCCACGGTGCGTAGTGTGGGAGAACAATCCACTTTGTAGCAGCCAAAACCCCTCTCACCATGCCTGGACCAATTGCCTGGACCAATCCTCACCTTCCCAGCTCCAGGTACTTGCAAGCAAGCCATGTAGTTCTGCAGGGGTCCGGTGGGAGCAAACGCCTCAGGGACAGAGTAAGCTGCCTCCAGTGTGACGCTCAGGAGGTTTCCATGTGAAAGCTGCGTTGCAGAAAGCAGGGGCTCTTCGGTGCACACTGTCACTTCAAGGCCACCCTGTGAGACAAGGATAAAGCAGAGCCAGTAACTAGACAATTATAAGTCTCCTGCTCTTGAGGGAAAAGCAAGCAGAAACCCAAGGCCAGAATGTATAATGTGATCTTACACCTCACCTCAGATGTAAAAGAAAATAGAGCAGCACGGGAAAGGCATTTCATGATCAATTTGTCTGAATTGTGATACTTGTTTGTTTAAACAGCAGCCTGCTTGAGGCATGGCATATGCCCCAAGGTTCTCATAAAATGAGCCAGGGAGAAAGGGTCAGGGTCTCCTAAAATGAGTCATAGAGAAAGAACATCAGGGATGGAAAATAATGATTTTCCCCTGGTGATTCAGAGCATGCCAAAGCTAGGGCCACATTTTGATTCCATGCGCTGTGTACAGTCTTTAATTACCCGGATGGATGGTGTGCAATGAAAAAACAGCTGGTCAGCATTTCTTATCTCTCTCATTATCTCTAATGGGCACCCCCCTGCCTTTCTTACACCTCTTAAATAGAGAAAAGTGAATGCAGTACCCGCCCCTCCAGTTCACTCGCAGTGCTAACTGCAGGCAGACTCGGGAGCAAAATTAGACACATTTCCCCAGTCTCGTACTTCATTCCCTGCTCTAGTCACTGGGTGCTTTTCAACAGGCTGAATGAATAAGGACCTCGCAGGAAAGGCAGTCAGACCTTGTACAATAACAGACTCAGGCATTTTATCCACAGAAAGGAAGACTAATAAAGTTGGGCAGGTAATCCTGCCTTTGTCTGATTTTTCAGCACTGTGCTTTCTATCTTATTTTTTTCCAGAGCAATTTGGTAGCTGCACACATTAGCATTTCCTAGCACGACCTCACCTATCACAGGCAACGAGGGACAGACGTCAATGGGAGTAGGAAAGGCCTCCAAGCTTGTAACGTATAGGGCTGTAACACATCCGAGATGAGCCTGGCAGCTGAGTCACGCTCGCCTTCCCATTAAAAAGCAGCAGAGGGACGAATGAGTGAAGGAACAGTTCCAAATTCCACATACCTTGGCCTCCGGCTGAAGGTTCTCTAATGGCGAGGTGGGCACTGCATACAAAGGAGCCAAGACCTTAAATGAGCACTGTCCTGGGAAGAAACAGGAATGGAACAGCATGAAGCGAGACCCTCTGTAGAGAAATCACGGCTTAACTCCTAAGGTGAGCTACTGGTATTGTCCCTCAGACCCAGCTTTCTACAGACACCATGAAGGGTGTTTTGTTGAAAGGAGGTAAGTTATGGGCTCCATAGGCAAAGACCAAAAAGCATCAGGGAGTAAGAAGTGGTTATTGAGGCTGTGGAATTCAATGCTGTACCTTGCAGCAGAGGCAGAAGGTCCACCACAGCTTGGCCAAGAGGCAGAGTCTTCTCCTTCTGCCTCTTCTCCCTTTGACACACTTCTATCACTGTCACTAGAAAGATGAAGAGAGAGGAGCTGGCAGAGTTTCTCAGACAGCTCAGACCCAGCAGTGGGTCCGTGTCAGCTCCGGCACACACTCCTACTTCATCTCCCAAGGCCGACAAGAGCACCGCAGCCAAGGAGCACAGACCAGCATGAAAGGGGACTCTTCCAGCTGGCAGAGAAGGGCACAGAAGTGCCAAGCCCCCCCACCGTTGCCTCAGAAGGGCTATTCTTGAGCGACTGACTCCTGCAGCAGGCAAGCAGAGCGGAGCAGCTGACACCACCCACCTCCAAGGAGGGAGATTCAGCATCAGGTACTTACAGAGCACAGGGTTTTGTGCAATGTCATCCAAGGAGTTGGGCCCATTGGAGCTGCACTCAAAGCTGGCCATGAAATTATAGTTTGCTGTCCCGTTTGGCAAGACATCAGCCCTGGAGGAGTCTCCCAAGATGGCTCCGTTGTACTCCACACGCACCAAAGTAACTGACACATCGCTTTTGAGACTTTTCTGTCAAACAAACAGCAGATGAAGCAGCTGACGCTGCAGCAACAGGCCCATGATCAAAGTTGCCTCAGTGAGGCAGCTCAGATCAGTGCCCAGGACAGGGTTCACTGGTGGGGTCTTCGGCTGTTCCGCTACAGCAACGAGGAAGAGGAGCAGAGCTTGGCCGTGCTGAGACCTCACCCTTCCCTGTCTCTAGGAGGGAAATTTCCTGCTCCACCATGCTGTGATGCCACAAGGATTACCAACACCTGCTGCTGGAAGGGCAGGGGAGATGGAGAGGTCCAGACTTCACCCCAGGAAAGTCAATGAAAGACAAATCTAAAGCTAATCCAAAAATACTCCATTGGTATTTTTGTGCTTCCAGGAATCTGGAGACTTTTGTTGTCTCCTAAGAAAGTAGCTCCTGAGCTGTGTGGCTGAACTCACAGGGCACTTGTGTATATTGTGTGGCTGGAGAAGGTCCTGAAATCAAAGAAGGGCTCCAGCAGCAGCTTCAAACCACTTGCCTCCAGCAGAAATTAGGACGTTCGAATTTTAAACCTCCGCAGAGGGGCTTAAACACGGGTGAACAGGGATGGCAGCAGTACAGCATGTTGCAGCTGGGATCTGCATGCTCAGGCAGCACCTCCACAGCAGCGGCACTGAGACAGGCAGCTACCGACGAGCCTCCCCGCAGAAGAAACCCTTCTCCATCCAGGGAAGAGCAGCCACTGCCCTGAACATGAAGACCATTGTACCCAAACCCAGCTTTTCTTTAGTCCTGAGCCACAGGGATGCCTAATTGCCATGGGCCCCTCCCTCAGCTCCCTCTTGCCATGTCACTGGGGTAATTAGTTCCATATTGGCTTTTGCACAAAGAGATTTCATTCACTTGGTTTTAATTTTCAGACCTTCTGACTGTCTGCTTGAGCATATATTCTATGAACAGCTAACCAGAAGAATCCAATTAACCTTTCTCTGTACCATTAATTATCCTAGACTCCTCTGTCATCCTTTTCTACATCACCTCTAATTAAGAAGATTCTGCACTTCTTATAGCTATATTTTTTTTCATATTGTTGTTCTTATTATTGCACTTTTGTAACCCTCTCTCCATTTGCCACAGCCTTTTCTAAGATGGAGCAATCAGAACCACAAAGCAACATTCCGGATGCAATCATTCCACCCGTCTATTCTTTTCAGAATTGTTTTCCCTCCTCTTACCTTTTACTTCTCGCCTAAGCTGCTGTTTGCTAATCTATTGGTGTGAGAGGTACTCAAATACTGCAGTGCAAAAGCCTCAAAAAAACAAACAGGTAGGTGTTTTGGTTTTGTTTGGCTTTGGGGTTTTCTTTGTCTGCTGCTACAGCAGAAGCAGGGATTTGCATTTTTCTGCTTGCAGCAGTAGCTGAGCTTCTCCTCCACATTCCCTCCTAAACGCCAGTTGCTCTAGAAGACTTTAAGGGCAGCTGGGTGCATCACGCAGCACATGGAAACCACAGCAGTCAAGGTTTGAAAGGGACCAGCTCATAGTCTTGCCCTGTAAGGGCACTGCAGCCACCATTTTTTTAAAATGAGAGCCACCCTGTTGTTTTCAGTGCCATGTAAACTGCTGTAGCTGGGATGAAAATCTGCTTTATGTCCAAGGTGAAATCTTTTTAGAGGTATTTGTCTCACTGGTACACATTTCCACTGTGTTTTGTTTCAGAAAGCTGCCATTTACATATCATTAGAATCATAGAATCTTTCAGGCTGGAAAAGACCTTTAAGATCATCAAGTCCAACCGTTAACCCAACACTGCCCATGCCAACACTAACCATGTCCCTAAGCGCCTCGTCCACACATCTCTCAAATCTCCCCAGGGATGGTGACTCCACCACCTCTCCGGGTAGCCCATTCCAGTGAAGGAATTGTTCCTAATATCCAACCTAAACCTCCCCTGGTGTAACTTGAGGCTGTTTTCTCTTCTATCACTTGTCACCTCGGAGAAGAGACCAACCCCCCACTCTGCAACCTCCTTTCAGGCAGAGTAGAGCTGTAGAGCTGGGCAGAGAAGGCAGAGGGATACCTTTCAACAGCTCTGGGCTGCTGCTGAGCGGGTGCGCTCCCCAACCTACGGGAATCACAAGCCTCTACCCTGTGTGAACGAGCCCTGGGTGGGCAGGGGGAAGCCACGGCGTGGCATCGCTGAATCTCGATATCCTCACTCCTTCCTACAGCCTTATTGCCTCACACCTGGTCTTGAGTGGGATCACAGCACATGGAATTGCTCTGGCGTCATTGATGAAACCAGCAGAGAGACATTTTCAGAAGCACCTTACCAGGCCCTGCGCCTGCAGCACGGCGATCTGTATGGGTGGTGAGGGGTGCGACCGGCTGGGAGAAGCTGCGGCAGCGGGCGAGGCGGCGGCCTCCTCTCCTGCAGACAGCCCCGCAGGGACCTCCATGGCTCTGCAGGAGAAAGGATGAGGGAAGAAACATGAAACGGCTCTATTCCTCTCCCAGACACGTCTGCAGGACACGACAGCCGTGGTTGCTAGCATTATTCAGGTCTTGGCTGTCAAAACACCATTGAAACACCCACATACCTCGCGCTGCCTCAGCTCCAGCTACTCAGCCAGGGTGTGGGGTACCAGCGTCCGCCCCGAGGCTGGCAGCCCCCTCAGCGCAGCCTCTTGACACGACTGACGGGCTCGGAAAGCCCTCAA